>NC_091282.1:254466811-254766811 GCF_032444005.1 Ranitomeya imitator
AATGCATTTTTATGCAATGTTGCAGCGATCAAAAAAACATAATTCAGGCGTTTTTTGTTTTTTTTCCCTACGCCGTTTACCGATCGGATTCTTTTTATAGCTTGACAGATCGAACGATTCTGAATGCGGCGATACCAAATATGTTTTTTTTTTTTTTTTTTTCTTAACGGTTTTATTTTGAATGGGGTGAAAGGGGGGTGATTTGAACTTTTATATTTTTTTATTTCTTTAATATTTTTAAAAACATTTTTTTTTTTACTTTTTGCATGCTTCAATAGTTTCCATGAGAGACTAGAAGCTGCAGTTGTCTGATTGCCACTGCTACATACAGGCGATGATCAGATCGCCTGTGTGCAGGGCCGGCCCAAACGTATAGGCGAAACAGGCGGCCGCCTAGGGCGCCGACCCAAAGGGGGCGCCAGAGAAAAAATAGAAAAAATTATAAAAAATCTTTTCAAAAGGCAAAAAGTTTTAGGGATGGAAAGAAAAGTGTACATAAATTTTTTTACCATAAATTTAAGAGAAAAAACGTTGAGCTTCAATTTACGCACAGAAAGGAGGGGCTAAACTACGGACGTGAGTCGTTTGCATCGTCTGCTGACAGGTGTTTGATCCCGCGCGTTTATTTTGCCCCTAAGTTTTCAAGTGTTGGCAAAGCAAAGCAAACAACCAAAAATGCACACTTACCGTATTTTTTGGTGTATAAGACGACTGGGCGCATAAGACAACCCCCAACTTTTCCATATAAAATATGGAATTTGGGATATGCCCGCCGTATAAGACGGGGGTCATCTTATACGCCCAGCCATCTTATACGGCGTGTGGTTCCCAGGGTCTGGAGGAGAGGAGACTCTCCTTCAGGCCCTGGGATCCATATTTCTGTAAAAAATAAAGAATAAAAATAGAAAACATGGATATACTCACCCTCGGACGGCCCCTGGCTCACAGCGCTGCTAGCGTCTCCCCCCGTTCCTAAGAATGCAGTGAGTGAAGGACCTTCGATGACGTCGCGGTCAGGTGACCGGTCACCTGACCGCTCATGTGACCGCGACGTCATCGAAGGTCCTTCACTCACTGCATTCTTAGGAATGGAGGGAGACGCTAGCAGTGGTGACAGCCAGGGGCCGTCCGAGGGTGAGTTTATCCATGTTTTTTATTTTTATTATTTATTTTTTACATGAATATAGATCCCAGGGCCTGAAGGAGAGTCTCCTCTCCTCCAGACCCTAGGAACCACACGCCGACATCCAGGATCGCTCCCTGCACACGCCGTACCCGGCGTATAAGACGACCCCCGACTTTTGGGACAATTTTTAGGGGTCAAAAAGTCGTCTTATACGCCGGAAAATACGGTAGCACACACTACACTAAGTGGGTGCCCGAGAGAAAAAAGTACGTATACTTAAAAGGTAGGTGTACCATATGGCCTATTTATACGTAGTTTGGACTTTAGGTACTAGTTGGCGATTATATTGATAGATGTCATCAGCAGTCGATGCGGCTAGTGGGAGGAGTCTGTTTTGACGCATTGGCGTAGACTGCCTGGCTGGACTAATTAATCTCAGTGACTTAGTGTCATCCTTTAAAAAAAAAAAAAAGCAAGGAAACAAAAAATTTAATTGCCTATGGTCGTTTTTGATTTGTGTTATTGATTACTTTGTATATATTTGTCTTATACAACTTCTCAGAAGATTAAAGAGTTAGGAGAGAGTTAATTAATCATTGTTGTTGGGGTTTATTTTGCTCCTAAATTTATGTCCCAAGTTTTCATCTACAAGAATAGTAGGGGCGCAACAAAATAGTTTAGCCTAGGGTGCCGTAATCTCTCGGGCCGGCCCTGCCTGTGTGTAGCAGAAATGCTCACTTGCTATGAGTGACGAACGCTGGCATATCTGGCAATGACAACCACAGGGGCCTCCTGCAGACCCCAGGTTGTCATGCCAACCCATCGGCGACCTGCGGTCATGTTACATGGGTGCCGATGGGCGGAATTAGTTACGCGCTTCCGGCACAATCACATTAAATGCCGCTGTCAGATATTAACAGCAGCATTTAACGAGCTAAGAGCTGTGGGTGAATCGCGATTCCACCCACTCTGTTAGGGGCACATGTCAGCTGTTCAAAACAGCTGACATGTGCTGGGAAATATGTGGGCTCAGCGCCGGAGTGACACAACATGCGGGTATGTGCACACGTTGCAGATTTCCTGCAATTCTTCAGCTTTTTTTTCCGTGCAGAAACGCTGCAGATCGGCAGATGATTTACAGTACAATGTAAATCAATGGCAAAAAAAAAATGCTATGCTAATGGTGCAGAAAAATCTGCACAGAAAACGCAGCAGTTTAAAAAAAGGACCATGTCAATTCTTTGTGCAGATCTGCTGCGTTTCTGCACCCATTCCATAATAGAAATCTGCAGGGGTAAAAAAAAGGAAGAAATCCGCACAAAAATGTGCAATGTGTGCACATACCAAAAAAAGGTGCAGATTCTGACCTGCGTTTTCTGCCAAGAAATTCAGAATCTGCACAGAAAATTCCACAGGCAAATCTGCAACGTGTGCACATACTCTGAATGTACGACACATGTTGTGAAGGGGTTAAGCATTGGACTTCTACTCTATTCATTCCCTATATAACTGTTGGAAACAGTAAAGCCTAGTACAACACCACAGAAGTCCTGCATACAGGCTATATTAAAGGGAATCTGTCAGTAGGATCAACCCTCCTAAGACTCTATAAGGACATGTAGGTCATAGGAAACTGAATAAAATGATACCCTGATATCTGCGATCAGATGTCTTATTCCAGAGAAATCCATGCTTATCCTATATGTAAATGAACTGTTAAGATCTATGGGCCGCACACTGCTGTGCAGCAGAATCTGCCTCTAGAGATTATTTATTTTCAAATTCTTTTTATTAGTTTAAAACAATACATATCAAACCAGTAACATGTCATAGAATCCATGCCAAGTTGTCTTTTCCATTCTGTTCAATATGACATTATTGTCAAAACAATAAACTTATTCAAACTCTACCTATTCTGTAATCCCTCCCCTTAATCCCCCCCTCCCTAGAGATTATTTTTAATAAAAGTTAGCAGAAAAAGAGAGGTGTTCCAAATGTGTTACCATAAACACCTGAATGAAGTGAGCGGATGAGGATATTTGCTCACCGGCATGATTTGTGATCCAGCACAACTCCATAACTAGTGTTCCAATAAGATAGGTTACTGCTCCGGCCACTGATGGACACATTAGTTGGAGGAGCAGTGCTGTCAGGTGCTGCTAGGCGCTGCCAAGAATTGCCGACACTGGATATGCATTACCAGGATGTTTATTCATATAATGGGTTTCGGAATCAGATTGACTCTTTCTTCAGATAAGGTCAAGAATTTCTAACTGGATTTGTGCCTATACCTGAAGTCTATGATTTGAAAAAAAAAAAAAAAGATCCTCGCAACACATATCCAGTGTCAGTAATTCTTGGCAGCGCCAGGAAACCATTCATTTTTCCGGATCCTTTATTTTTAATAAAGGGAGAGTTAAGAGAGTGACCGGTGTAACTAGCACAATACAGTAGAACTGAACATTGTCTCATTACAAACACATTTGCTGCAGCTCTCACAACTCTGCTGTACTGCAGCCCTGTCTGCTTGTGAGATGGAAGCTGGAGCTGACAGGAACCTGCAGATGTGTCAGTTATAATCACACACAGATCTGAGATCAAGAGAGCAGAGAGCGGCCATTACACATTATACTGGTAATGGCCCCATTTATTTTTAATAAGCTCTGGAGGCAGATTCTAATACAGATCAGTGTCCGGCCCATAGCTCATTTATAGGTAAGAAAAAGGTGAATTTCTCTGGAATAAGACATCGGATCGCAGCTATCAAGGTATCATGTTATTCAGCCTCCTAGAATAAGCATGTATACATAGACACCTTAGGAGGATTGATCCTACTGACAGATTCCCTTTTATCAGAGAAGGACCCATGCATTAGACTGGCCTCATTTATCCGACTAAGATCATAATCTATTTCCAAATCCAAAATTTGTGCAGATATTTTAATATAAATAATGAAGGAAAAGTTGAAATCACTTAGTTGAAAATGAAATTGATCCAATACCCATCAAACACTCTACTAGAAACAGCAGTAAGGGAAACATGGTGTAATGAAAACAAAGATGGACTTTAGATTTTTCCATACAGCTAGCAAATGCACCCATTACATAGTGACAGCTGGTTAATATATGGCAAAATTTAGCAGGTGATGTCAAACTCTTCAATCTAAAGCCATTGCCAAATATTATTAAAACCGTTTATGTAAATGTGTGATTGTGTTGCTATGGATTTCTGTATTGATTCTAGTTCCTGGTTATTAATAACCTGAATTTAGTGCTCAATACTGTGTTATGCCATATGCAACACCTGTTGCTGCTTCAACATTCCCATAGCAACCCAAACTAAGACCTGCCAGGGACTACTAAAGCTGTTCACAGAAATCTTTCAGCTCAAATCAATATGGCACAGCACACAAAGCGTACACTACATCTTGGACATGATTTATTTGTAAGCATTTTGATCAGGAGCCAACAAATATTGCACATGACAAGTCTAGAATAATGGCTTCCAGATAAGATAAGCACACATTATCTGTTATTCTACAAGCTTTCATTCTTTGACTTAATACACAAATTGTGTTTCGTTTAAAATACTAAAAAAATGTATATCCGACTAAAATTGCAAAAACTTAAAGAAGCCCTCCTCCCATCAAAGTATTTATCCTCTTAACATATTGCAATCGTGATATTATGTAACACTGTGTAATTACAATTGCTCCTTTTGCCTTTCTACCCGGCTAATTCTTCTCTTTCCTTTGCTCTATGTAGAAACAGGAAGTATCTTGACCCTGAATTTATCATTCCCCTCTTGAACTCCTGGCCCAGCTGCTCCCGCTCCCCCTGTAAGGGACTTTTGCAGTGACTTATGAGTCATACAGGGAAAATTTAACCTCCTGTTTCTACACAGAGCTTAGAATGATCAGCTAGTCAGTTTTTAATCACGTGATGTCAGAGACATATTTTAAAAGATATCTAAAGATATCTGCATTGTCAAGCTGTCCCTTATTTGTTTTTTAAAGAAATTCCAGAAAAGGTAAAAATAGCTATAAAATAAAGGCAAACAATGACATTTAATAATGAGATACAACAAGCATTTCCAGACCGAATTCAGCCCATGACATATTAGGTCACTTGTGTATGGAGAAATAACAGACTAAATCTTTTCTCGGCCAACTGCTTCATCTGTTTTTCAACAACAGGTACTGTAATATTCACCTGGCAGAAAGCCTTCAGAATCCATTAATCAAAAGGAATAGATGGAAAAAATAAGTACATACTTAGTACGGTAAATACTCCGACTGGATCTGCATCCACAAGACAAAATACGGCATCGATGAAAATGAGGAGAAATACAAATACCACGATATTGTAATCCCGTTCAATAAGGCTATGTGCACACGTTGCGGATTCTGTGCGGATCCGCAGCGTTTTTTGCGGTGCAGAAACGCTGCAGATCCGCAAATGATTTACAGTACAATGTAAAATCAAAGAGAAAAAAAAGCTTTGCACACTTTGCGGAAAATTGCGGTTTAAAAGAAGTAGCATGTCACTTCTTTTTTGTGAATCTGCAGCGTTTTTGTACCCATGCCATTATAGAAAACCGCAGGGGTAAAAAACGCAGCAAAAATGCACAAAAAACGCTGCGGAACCGCACAAAAAAAATCAACAAATCCGCAGGTGCGTTTTCTGCCAGGAGAGGAAGAATCCGCACCAGAAATTCCTAAGGCTATGTGCACAAGTATAATGGTACCCTGTGGATTTTTCTGCTGCAGATTTGATAAATCCGCAGTGGAAAACCGCTGCGGATTTACCGCGGTTTTCACTGCAGTTTTACAACTGCAGTTTTCCATAGGGGCAGTTGTAAAACCGCTGCTGAATCCGCAGAAAGTGACATGCTGCGGAATGTAAACCGCTGCGTTTCCGCGCGTTTTTTTCCGCAGCATGTGCACAGCGTTTTTTGTTTCCCATAGGTTTACATTGAACTGTAAACGCATGGGAAACTGCTGCGAATCCGCAGCAAAATCCGCATCGTGTGAACATACCCTAAGGCTAATCCGCAACGTGTGCACATAGCCTAAATGTCCACATACATGACAAAAATGCTACTCCAGTGCCGAATGCAGTAAGTGGAGCACGCCTTTTAATGAATTTGGCGCCATATACTCCAGCAATATTTGCATTGCCCTGTTGTCGTCATTTCATGCACAAAACCTAATCAATAAATAAACCAATCCTTAGAAAACAAACTAAATAAAGGGTTAATTATTATATTCAGACTTTCACTTGGCCAAAATCTATTGACTAATGGAGCCTTAAAACAAGCGGCACATGCATTCAGCCTGTAAAATATTGTATTACTGAAATCAATTCTCTGATGGAGGGGATGGAGAAGCTTTCTCCACATGCCAGAATCTGGTAAGGCTACTTTCACACATCAGGTTTTTGCCGTCAGGCACAATCCGGCGAGTTTTGAAAAAAATGGATTTGTTTTTTTTCCACCAGATCTGTTTTTTTTTCTCATAGAGTTGTATTAGTGCTGGATTGCGCCTGATGGCCACACGTTTCATCCGTTTTTTGCCAGATCCGTCAAGAAAGCTGTTTCCGGCGGACAGAGAAAACGTACAGAGGAACGTTTTTTCTGTCCAGCGAAAAAAACGCCTAGCGACGGTTCCAGCGATAAACGGATGAAACTGAGATGTGAAATGATGAATCTGGCCTCTGGATCCGGTTTTTCATGCATTCTCCATACAAATCATGCATTCTCTCTCTCAAGTCCAAACTCTATCCCCGGGTTAATTAAAAAAATAAAAATAAAAAACGGATCCAGGAAAAAAACCAACGGATCCGTTGCATCAGTTTTTCACAATTTGCAACGGATCCGTTTTTAAAAAATGCGCCAGATCCTGCCTGTCGGCAAAAACCTGCAATGTCTGCAGGTGGTTGTATTTACTAAATGGGGGAATACCAGGTTTTACTGTTGCAGAAAGAAATATTATTTTTTGTTTAATAAATGATTGTAACATCAATTTGTTGTTTTTTAGTTATTTAACGACATTGCCATTATCTACTGCTGAAAGAGGAGTATGTTTAGATAGTGCTTACTAAAAGAAGCAAATTTGCTATTGATTTTTAATGTTAATATGTCTCCATTCTCCAGATATTATGTATTTGATTGTATACAGCTCTTTACCAAGGAGACCGGCCCCTAATCCTATCTACCAGAGGAGGCCCAATACACACGATGCTTACAAGCTCTTCCCTACTGAACTTGTAAGCATTGCTCTGATGCTGGCCATGATTAATGGAGCCCACTTAGCGCCTAATCTCGTCCACCTCTCTGCTGCCCCACAGTGCTCCGATGCTGCTAAGGGAAGGTTGTCTCATACAGCAGCATCACAGAGCTCACAGTTCAGGCCAATAGTGCAACCATACTGCTGCCATTAACTGTCAATCAAGCAGGAGTGACCGCCGCCATCCCTCCCCACAATCAGGGACAGCCACAACACATGCAGGGATTGCACGTTCACTCATCACAAACAAACTATTTAAACCAGTGCTTCCCAAACTCCAGTCCTCCCGACCCTACAGGTCCTGTTTTCAGCATTTCCATAATGTTGCACAGGGGACAGAATTCCTGATGCCTTGATCATACTTCCATCACCTGTGCAATACTTAGGAAATCCTAAAAACGTGATTTGTTAGGGGGCCGTGAGGAATGGAGTTTGGAAACCACTCATCTAGATAAATACAGGTGACAGGCAAAAATTAAGAGACTACTGCAAACTGTTCAGTTTGTCTGATTTTTCTCTTTATAGGTATATTTTTGAGTAAAATGTAAATTGTTTTTTTTATTCTATAAACTATTGACGTCGTCTCCGAAGTTCCAAGCAGTACATTTAGTATTTATTTTCTGAAAATGAGAAATGGTCAAAATAACAAAAAATGAATTGCTTGCAGACCTCAAATAATGCAAAGAAAATAAAACAAGTTCGTAATCATTTAGAAACAACAATACTAATGTTTTAACTCAGGAAGAGTTCAGAAAACAATATTTTTTGGAATAACCATGATTTTTAAATCACAGCTGTCATGCGCCTTGCCATGCTTTCCACCAGTCTTTCATACTGCTTTTGGGTGACCTTATGCCACTCCTGGTACAAAAATTAAGCAGTTCTTTGCTTGATGGCTTGTGGCTATCCATCTTCCTCTTGATTACATTCCAGAGATTTTCAATGGGGTTCAGGTCTGGAGATTGGGCTGGCCATGGCAGGGATTTGATGTAGTGTTCCTTCATCCACATCTTGATTGACCTAACTGGCGCATTGTCCTGCTGGAAAAAAACAGTCCTCGGAGTTAGGAAACATTGCCTGAGCAGAAAGAATCAACTGCTTTTCCACTATAACCTTGTATGCGGCTTGCTTCATACGTCCTTCGCAAAGATTAATCTGCCCACTTCCAGCCTTGCTGAAGCATCCCCATATTAACACCTGGTCGCCTAATGGTTAGACAGAGACCTGGAGAGGGGTACAAGCCACAGTATCTTGCACCCACTGTGAAATTTGGTGGAGGATTGGTGATGATCTGGGGATGCTTCAGCAAGGCTGGAATTGCGCGGGTTAATCTTTGCGAAAGACTTATGAATCAAGTCACATACAAGGTTATTCTGGAAAAACACTTGATTCCTTCTGCTCAGGCAATGTTTTCCAACTCCGAGGACTGGTTTTTCCAGCAGGACAATGCGCCACGCCACACAGCTAGGTCAATCAAGGTGTGGATGAAGGACCGCCGCATCAAATCCCTGTCATGGCCAGCCCCATTTCCAGACCTGAACCCCATTGAAAACCTCTGGAATGTAATCAAGAGGAAGATGGATAGTCACAAGCCATCAAACAAAGAAGAACTTCTTACATTTTTGTGCCAGGAATGGCATAACGTCACCCAAAACAGTGTGAAAGACTGGTGGAAAGCATGCCAAGACGCACGAAAGCTGTGGTTAAAAATCATGGTTATTCCACAAAATACAGGTCCTTCTAAAAAAATTAGCATATAGTGTTAAATTTCATTATTTACCATAATGTAATGATTACAATTAAACTTTCATATATTATAGATTCATTATCCACCAACTGAAATTTGTCAGGTCTTTTATTGTTTTAATACTGATGATTTTGGCATACAACTCCTGATAACCCAAAAAACCTGTCTCAATAAATTAGCATATCAAGAAAAGGTTCTCTAAACGACCTATTACCCTAATCTTCTGAATCAACTAATTAACTCTAAACACATGCAAAAGTTACCTGAGGCTTTTATAAACTCCCTGCCTGGGTCATTACTCAAAACCCCCATCATGGGTAAGACTAGCGACCTGACAGATGTCAAGAAGGCCATCATTGACACCCTCAAGCAAGAGGGTAAGACCCAGAAAGAAATTTCTCAACAAATAGGCTGTTCCCAGAGTGCTGTATCAAGGCACCTCAATGGTAAGTCTGTTGGAAGGAAACAATGTGGCAGAAAACGCTGTACAACGAGAAGAGGAGACCGGACCCGGAGGAAGATTGTGGAGAAGGACCGATTCCAGACCTTGGGGAACCTGAGGAAGCAGTGGCCTGAGTCTGGTGTGGAAACATACAGAGCCACCGTGCACAGGCGTGTGCAGGAAATGGGCTACAGGTGCCGCATTCCCCAGGTAAAGCCACTTTTGAACCATAAACAGCGGCAGAGGCGCCTGACCTGGGCTACAGAGAAGCAGCACTGGACTGTTGCTAAGTGGTCCCAAGTAACATAGTAACATAGTAACATAGTTAGTAAGGCCGAAAAAAGACATTTGTCCATCCAGTTCAGCCTATATTCCATCATAATAAATACCCAGATCTACGTCCTTCTACAGAACCTAATAATTGTATGATACAATATTGTTCTGCTCCAGGAAGACATCCAGGCCTCTCTTGAACCCCTCGACTGAGTTCGCCATCACCACCTCCTCAGGCAAGCAATTCCAGATTCTCACTGCCCTAACAGTAAAGAATCCTCTTCTATGTTGGTGGAAAAACCTTCTCTCCTCCAGACGCAAAGAATGCCCCCTTGTGCCCGTCACCTTCCTTGGTATAAACAGATCCTCAGCGAGATATTTGTATTGTCCCCTTATATACTTATACATGGTTATTAGATCGCCCCTCAGTCGTCTTTTTTCTAGACTAAATAATCCTAATTTCGCTAATCTATCTGGGTATTGTAGTTCTCCCATCCCCTTTATTAATTTTGTTGCCCTCCTTTGTACTCTCTCTAGTTCCATTATATCATTCCTGAGCACCGGTGCCCAAAACTGGACACAGTACTCCATGTGCGGTCTAACTAGGGATTTGTACAGAGGCAGTATAATGCTCTCATCATGTGTATCCAGACCTCTTTTAATGCACCCCATGATCCTGTTTGCCTTGGCAGCTGCTGCCTGGCACTGGCTGCTCCAGGTAAGTTTATCATTAACTAGGATCCCCAAGTCCTTCTCCCTGTCAGATTTACCCAGTGGTTTCCCGTTCAGTGTGTAATGGTGATATTGATTCCCTCTTCCCATGTGTATAACCTTACATTTATCATTGTTAAACCTCATCTGCCACCTTTCAGCCCAAGTTTCCAACTTATCCAGATCCATCTGTAGCAGAATACTATCTTCTCTTGTATTAACTGCTTTACATAGTTTTGTATCATCTGCAAATATCGATATTTTACTGTGTAAACCTTCTACCAGATCATTAATGAATATGTTGAAGAGAACAGGTCCCAATACTGACCCCTGCGGTACCCCACTTGTCACAGCGACCCAGTTAGAGACTATACCATTTATAACCACCCTCTGCTTTCTATCACTAAGCCAGTTACTAACCCATTTACACACATTTTCCCCCAGACCAAGCATTCTCATTTTGTGTACCAACCTCTTGTGCGGCACGGTATCAAACGCTTTGGAAAAATCGAGATATACCACGTCCAATGACTCACCGTGGTCCAGTCTATAGCTTACCTCTTCATAAAAACTGATTAGATTGGTTTGACAGGAGCGATTTCTCATAAACCCATGCTGATATGGAGTTAAACAGTTATTCTCATTGAGATAATCCAGAATAACATCCCTCAGAAACCCTTCAAATATTTTACCAACAATAGAGGTTAGACTTACTGGCCTATAATTTCCAGGTTCACTTTTAGAGCCCTTTTTGAATATTGGCACCACATTTGCTATGCGCCAGTCCTGCGGAACAGACCCTGTCGCTATAGAGTCACTAAAAATAAGAAATAATGGTTTATCTATTACATTACTTAGTTCTCTTAGTACTCGTGGGTGTATGCCATCCGGACCCGGAGATTTATCTATTTTAATCTTATTTAGCCGGTTTCGCACCTCTTCTTGGGTTAGATTGGTGACCCTTAATATAGGGTTTTCATTGTTTCTTGGGATTTCACCTAGCATTTCATTTTCCACCGTAAATACCGTGGAGAAGAAGGTGTTTAATATGTTAGCTTTTTCCTCGTCATCTACAACCATTCTTTCCTCACTATTTTTTAAGGGGCCTACATTTTCATTTTTTATTCTTTTACTATTGATATAGTTGAAGAACAGTTTGGGATTAGTTTTACTCTCCTTAGCAATGTGCTTCTCTGTTTCCTTTTTGGCAGCTTTAATTAGTTTTTTAGATAAAGTATTTTTCTCCCTATAGTTTTTTAGAGCTTCAATGGTGCCATCATGCTTTAGTAGTGCAAATGCTTTCTTTTTACTGTTAATTGCCTGTCTTACTTCTTTGTTTAGCCACATTGGGTTTTTCCTATTTCTAGTCCTTTTATTCCCACAAGGTATAAACCGCTTACACTGCCTATTTAGGATGTTCTTAAACATTTCCCATTTATTATCTGTATTCTCATTTCTGAGGATATTGTCCCAGTCTACCAGATTAAGGGCATCTCTAAGCTGTTCAAACTTTGCCTTCCTAAAGTTCAATGTTTTTGTGACTCCCTGACAAGTCCCCCTAGTGAAAGACAGGTGAAACTGCACAATATTGTGGTCGCTATTTCCTAAATGCCCAACCACCTGCAGATTTGTTATTCTGTCAGGTCTATTAGATAGTATTAGGTCTAAAAGTGCTGCTCCTCTGGTTGGATTCTGCACCAATTGTGAAAGATAATTTTTCTTGGTTATTAGCAGAAACCTGTTGCCTTTATGGGTTTCACAGGTTTCTGTTTCCCAGTTAATATCCGGGTAGTTAAAGTCCCCCATAACCAGGACCTCATTTTGGGTTGCAGCTTCATCTATCTGCTTTAGAAGTAGACTTTCCATGCTTTCTGTTATATTTGGGGGTTTGTAACAGACCCCAATGAGAATTTTGTTACCATTTTTCCCTCCATGAATTTCAACCCATATGGACTCGACATCCTCATTCCCTTCGCTAATATCCTCCCTTAAAGTGGACTTTAGACAAGACTTTACATAGAGACAAACCCCTCCTCCTCTCCGATTTTTACGATCCTTTCTAAACAGACTGTAACCCTGTAAGTTAACTGCCCAGTCATAGCTTTTATCTAACCATGTCTCGGTTATTCCCACTATGTCAAAGTTACCTGTAGATATTTCTGCTTCTAGTTCTTCCATCTTGTTTGTCAGGCTTCTGGCGTTTGCGAGCATGCAGTTTAGAGGATTTTGTTTTGTTGCAATCTCCTCACTGTGGATTGTTTTAGAAATGTTCTTACCTCCCTTCTGAGTATGTTTTCCTGGGTCGTCTTTGTTCGAGTCTAATGTTTTTCTTCCCGTCCCCTCTTCTTCTAGTTTAACGCCCTCCTGATGAGTGTAGCGAGTCTTCTGGCGAATGTGTGTTTCCCAGGTTTGTTGAGGTGTAGTCCGTCTCTGGCGAGGAGTCCATCATACCAGTAATTCACACCGTACTTTTTTCTGATGAAAGCAAATTTTGCATGTCATTCGGAAATCAAGGTGCCAGAGTCTGGAGGAAGACTGGGGAGAAGGAAATGCCAAAATGCCTGAAGTCCAGTGTCAAGTACCCACAGTCAGTGATGGTGTGGGGTGCCATGTCAGCTGCTGGTGTTGGTCCACTGTGTTTCATCAAGGGCAGGGTCAATGCAGCTAGCTATCAGGAGATTTTGGAGCACTTCATGCTTCCATCGGCTGAAATGCTTTATGGAGATGAAGATTTCATTTTTCAGCACGACCTGGCACCTGCTCACAGTGCCAAAACCACTGGTAAATGGTTTACTGACCATGGTATTACTGTGCTCAATTGGCCTGCCAACTCTCCTGACCTGAACCCCATAGAGAATCTGTGGGATATTGTGAAGAGAAAGTTGAGAGACGCAAGACCCAACACTCTGGATGAGCTTAAGGCCGCTATTGAAGCATCCTGGGCCTCCATAACATCTCAGCAGTGTCACAGGCTGATTGCCTCCATGCCACGCCGCATTGAAGCAGTCATTTCTGCCAAAGGATTCCCGACCAAGTATTGAGTGCATAACTGAACATTATTATTTGTTGGTTTTTTTGTTTGTTATTAAAAAAAACACTTTTATTTGATTGGATGGGTGAAATATGCTAATTTATTGAGACAGGTTTTTTGGGTTATCAGGAGTTGTATGCCAAAATCATCAGTATTAAAACAATAAAAGACCTGACAAATTTCAGTTGGTGGATAATGAATCTATAATATATGAAAGTTTAATTGTAATCATTACATTATGGTAAATAATGAAATTTAACACTATATGCTAATTTTTTGAGAAGGACCTGTATTGATTTCTGAACTCTTCCTGAATTAAAACATTAGTATTGTTGTTTCTAAATGATTATGAACTTGTTTTTTTTTTTTTTACATTGTTTGAGGTCTGCAAGAAATGCATTTTTTTTTGTTATTTTGACCATTTCTCATTTTCAGAAAATAAATACAAAATTTATTGCTTGGAACAATAGTTTATAGAATAAAAGAACAATTTTACGAAAAAGCGGAGGGCACCATCACATAGTAAAATAAGCCTATATATATAGAACTAGGGATCCGCCTGCAATATGTCCCAATTTTACCCAATCAACAAAAAAAGCAAGAAGGCATACAAAAGTAGGGATCACCATACAAAATATCAAATTTTATTACATTGGTAAACACTAAACCACACAGAAAAAAAATGTTTAAAAACATTTAAAATACCAAAGATAATACAAGTGCAGCGCCCCAGAGATCTGGTCGTTGCAGTATGACACTCTGCCACTAAGGGGAGTGATGGTACGTCTGATGGCACTGAAGGAATTCTACTGACCAGGTATCACCAGCACACATTACACTTCACACTCCGGCCACTAGGGGGAGAAAAAGGCTTTGTTTATTGGGCCACCCCTCACACTGGTAAAACTAGGGGTTGGATAGGAAGTTAGTCAGAAGCTGACTGCTTTGGATTCAGGCAGCATCCTGTGGCAGGGGGTGTTGAAGGGAGAAGACACAGAGGGGGTCCCTGTCAGGCGTGGGAACCTGGCAGGTGCCTAGCGAACAGAGCAGAACGTTACGGAACCGCGCCTGCACACCCCGCAGCGGTATCCTAAGAAAGTGACACGAAGGGAAGGATATTGTGGAACAGTGAGAAACGAGATGAAGCACAAAGGAGAGCCAGTAGGAGTCGTGCCGTGAGACCGAGGCAACATCCTACTGAGGCGCGTAGCCAGTGACCGGAACACCGAGGGAGTAACTGACTCTAGGCCTTACTTTGAACTCCGCAGGACAGTTAATTATAGTATCTCGTGAAAGAAAACAGCAACCCGCACTACCGGTCAGATACACTGTGGCATTTGCTGGTTAATTAACCATCGCTGGTCCGCAGATCTCGGGTGCCATTAGCCAGAAAAGCATGCTGTCTTGGATATAAGTGAAAAGAAATGCGGCAGCACTCACCAATCTTCTTTACAGGCTATTTTATTGCAACAACATCTTCACGGCTCGGGGGTGTTTAGACAAGGACATGTGAAAGCTGAACGACGGCCGTTTCGCACCTGACGGGTGCTTCAACGGGTTCAATAAGTGAGCGGACATGACGCCTTAAGAAGCGTGCACAGAACATGCACCTCCCTGCAGCCTCACTCCGCCCACTCATGGCACAAAACATATTAAAAACATCAATAATTAAAAACAACAATAGCAAAAATACGTGAACGTATACATTGGTAATCATTTGCATGACTTATACCTACTGAACAATAATCAAACAATGAGAACAACTTAATACCGCTGTCTTATACTAACTTTCTATGTGAGTCAGCGCTTGATTTGACAGACCCACCTATGTGACACCTGATCTTCCCAAGGTGGTTCACATAAAGAATATATCTTTTTTTATTTGTTATTTATTAATATATATCATCTTTGCTTTTGATGTCCACCTTGCCGATTCATAGTGACATACAAACTTCGCGTGTCTTTTTAAATAAGATCATTCATTAGTACCAGCTCTAGACAAACAACTATATACCTATACATCAAAGAGCCACTATCTACTACTTATAAAAATATTGACATGTCGATCTTCTCGTTAAACCCTGCAGGGCCCATGACTCCTGTTCGCACAATCCATGTCGCTTCTCGCCTTAGTAGTAAATTATGATGGTCACCTCCTCTTTTTGGTATTTTAACCCGCTCTATACCAGCAAAGGTCATTACTCCTGGATTCCCATCATGCATTTCACGTATGTGGCCAATTAATCTTGGTACACCCTTCCCTGTTATTACTGATCTACAGTGCTCCCTAAAACGTGTATTAAGACATCTAATAGTTTTGCCTATATAGTACCTCCCACACGGGCACCAAATGACGTAGACAACATATTCAGTCCGACATGTGATGAATTGCATAACTTTATGTGTAACAGGTCCTATGTGTAGAATTCTGTCAGTTATGTGGTGTCTACAATGTGCACAGTGTCCACATTGATAATTCCCTTCTTCTGTTCGAAATTAGGGGACCCCTAGCAACCACTTCAGCTAACTCTCTGTCCCTATCCAATAAATGCCAGTTGTTTCTTATTGCTGCCCTAATTTGTTGGTCCATAGGGCCATACTGAAAAAAGAACATGAATCTTTTACCTCCAGAATTATCCATACCTCCTACTCTGCTAGTCTGAGTTTCCAATTTCTTCCTTGCTCCCTGCCAAGTCTGGTCGGGGTACCCTCTGTATTTCAATCTCTGTTCAAGCTCACGAGACTGTCTAAAGAATCCTTCTTCTGTATTATTGGCCCTTTTCGTTCTTACTAATTGACCATACGGTAATGCCCGTTTAGTGTGACCAGGATGGTAGCTATCAAAGTGCATGAGTGCATTAGTGGCAACCGACTTCCGATACAATTAAGTTGTTATCTCTCCATCAATTATATCAATAGCCACATCTAAAAAGTCTAAGTGCAACCCCCCCAAAAACTGAGGTGAAAGCCATCCCCATCGTGTTGACATTCAAGAGGGTAACAAAGTCTCTAAAGTTAATTATAGGTAGGCTGTCTACCTTAAATTTCCTACGAAGACATAGGGGCCAACACGTGGAAAGGGGCGTCTCTAGAGTCCCGGAAGAGCTCCGAGCCTTCCCATCATACGGGTGCGTCCTAGCCATAACATACCTGGGGGACGAGAAACTAGTAACATCTGGAACTAACGAGAGAGAAATAAAGAGAACTAGAAAGTACGAACGAGAACAGCAGTTGTGAGCACTATTCCGAATGCTCAGCAGGGTAGCACTACAACACACAGGCGCTAGTGGTAGGCACTGATTTCCACCTGCAAAGGGAACTCTGGATGTGCCCATCGGACTGGCCGGTCTCAAAGCCCTGTTAAGCGTGCTCTGGATTGAGGATCCTGAAGTCTTCAGTAAAGAGGTAAAGAGACTGCAACCTTGTGTCCTCGGTATTGACTGCACCTCACACCATCACCATCTACCTTACTGGGAAGCCCTGGGGACATACTTCACCTGTGGGAAGGTATACCATCCAGCTGCCATTCCATCACCCCAGCGGACCCCACAGCAGCATCGGTCACCCTGACCGAACACCACAAGTGGCGTCACGAATCCCTGACAGACTGTACCACCTTTATTGGACGCCCCTTAGCAGGGTCGCGGACCGGGTCTAGCCACCGTGACAGCCTCAGAACCGAACCAGAGAGGCCCGGTACCGAGAACTCGTGGCCCTGTGTCTGGGGGCGATCCACAACAAACAGGAGCTACGGTCTTGCCTAGAGTCATCAAAATTGGGTACATATGGGGTTCACCATAAAGAATTTCTAGTGTAAAATATACCTGTACACATGGTAGTTTAGAAATTATCACAAATTACCAATATGAGGTTGTGAAAGTATTAGTGGTTGGCACCAAATACAATGCAGTATAATACAAAAGATCTCAAAAGTAAATAGCATCAATATTTATATCCCACACTACAGCATTTGGTAACACTCTCCATAGCTCCACATCTTATCAGAGACAAGCACCAGATAGAATATAACAAATATGAGTAAGCTTTTATTATATCTCAATAACCCTCAGAGGATATCAGTATTTTCATCCTAAGAATATTTTACAAGGATCCCAACAAATATCTTTATAATAATCGGTATTGCCCTATCAATTGAGGATACATGAAATACCAGCCTAGGTCAAATCTAAACTAGACATGCTTACAAAGCACCATATGTTATGAACTGGTGGTTTAGGAGCAACATGGGACGAGCTCTGAAGGAGGTGGTACCTGTACTGACCGCAGTCCCTAAGCTCAACACAACACTAGAAGTAGCCGTGGGATGCTCCTGTCACTCCCTAGGCACCTCGTCACAGCCTGAGAACTAATTACCCCTAAAGATAGAAACAGGAAAACTATCTTGCCTCAGAGAAAATCCCCAAAGGATAGATAGCCCCCCACAAGTAATGACTGTGAGTGGAGAGGGAAAAGACATACACAGAATGAAACCAGGATGTAGCACAGGAGGCCAGTCTAGCTATATAGATAGGACAGGATAGAATACTGTGCGGTCAGTATTAAAAACTACAAAAATCCACACAGAGTTTACAAAAATCTCCACACCTGACTAAAGGTATGGAGGGTAAATCTGCTTCCCAGAGCTTCCAGCTTAACTAAATTAATCCATACTGACAAGCTGGACAAAACATAGAATGCACAGAACGAATAAGTCCACAACATGTGGACAGAAAAGAGCAAAGCAAGGACTCAACCTTGCTGAACTGGTCAGGATATCAGGGAAATCCAAGAGAGATGTGAATCCAACCAGGAACCATTGACAAGTGGCACTGGCTGAAGGGAAGAGCCAGGCATAAATAGCCGAGCAGAAAGACAGTGGAAGCAGCTGCAGACTGCTAAATCCAAGGAGCAGCCATACCACTTAAAACCACCAGAGGGAGCCCAAGAGCGGAATTCACAACAACCATATACAATATGCAGTCCCCAGATGTAGGCATGGATACCGGCTCCTGTAAAACCCGACGCGTATCGTCACTGTTGTGACTTCATCAGGGGTAAGAGAAAAGTGCAGTGGCCAGTGTGACTCCAATCCCTTTATATATACAATGAAATGATTACTGAATCTCAACAGCTGTTGAGCTTACCGCATGGTGTCGGCGTGTAGTCACAGCGGCACCGCTGTTAAGCCAAAGTATTTTACAAGAAGTTCAGATACCATTACGCATGCGCTGTGGTTGTCATGACCACCCTGAACGCCACAGCTCGCGCTGCATTACCGACGCAGGTCCTGTTCATGAAGATGAATAGTTCCAATGCGCCTGCGCAGTACATTATCATGTGACCCCAAAAGGAGGTCCTTGTAATTCTGCTCCATTCCCACAATATACAGAAAAGGGGGTAATCATATATTTCTCTGCTGTAGCATATATAGATTTCTACACTAAAACAGTAGTTTGTCTGATGACTAAACATTGATTATATTCTAAAGCATCAAAATAAGTAAGATGGACATCTTATCATGACAACATAGTATAATTGCCTCATATATAAGAGGCAGTAGCCCCAGAGACCCATATAGGTATCATGTAAAGTAGATGTTATGTATTATATCAACAGACACAAATGAAAGAACAATTTACAGTTTACTCAAAAATATACCTTGAAAGAGAAAAATCAGACAAACTGAACATTTTGCAGCGGTCTCTTATTTTTTGCCAGAGCTGTATATTAGAAAAATACACATCATTGTATGGGCTGAAGTTAGGCAAAGTCGATTGTTCATTATTACGAATATTTGACGAACTTGGCTAGAGTACTGCTTGGCCATGAAGTCTACAGGGCTGTATTATTGATTATATGCTAGCGATTGTTTTGTGGATTAAGCTAAGCAATGCAATGACAATAGGTGGGACAGCACAAAGAAACTATGAGCCGACCTGTGGTTAGGGCCACAATACACAGATGCCTCCAGTTAGGAAAGGCGCTCTGAATTTCCTAACATGTTTTTACAAACTGAAGAACAGAAGAGAGGCGTAAACTCCGAGAGAATATTGCTCTGTATGCAGCAACAGACTGACAAAGAAGAAATGTGTTTTGAAAGTAGATGTTGAAACACGGCAAGAAGCCCTATGTTCACTGCTGTCACTGGTCTTTTACAAAGCAGACGTTCCCTGGCAGTCCATTACTTGGTACAGCTTTGCCACCTGCATCTGTCTGTCTGCCTGCGTCCCATCCAATCATACTATACCAACCTAAGGCAATGGGAGCAGGAAGTGTGACAAAGGAATATACACATATCTGTTAAAAGGAGTCTGTCACCAAATTTTTGACACCTAGTTTGAGAGCAGCATAATGTAGAGACAGAAACCCCGATTCCAGCAATGTATCACTTACTGGCCTGCTAAGTGTAGCTTTGATAAAAATCATTGTTTAGTCAGCAGAAGATTATAGCTAGAGGACTAGTAAACCTGATGACAGGTAGTAAAGTATATTCATTAGCTTTCTGTGTGCACTGTGCAGAGGCAGAAAGCTGCCAGTGGTGTGGCCGGGGATATATAGACCTCAACATTTAGAGAACTGCTTGATCTGCAGCAGATAAAACAGTGATTTTATCAAAATTACAGCATCAGCTTAGTAAGTAAAATCACTGGAATCAGGATCTCTGTCCCTACATTATGTTACTCTCAGATGGGGTAACAAAAACCTAGTAACAGATTCCCTTTAAATACCATTAATGAGTAAAACTGAAATCAAATAACTAAACTGTAATTTCTCACTAATAGTTCAATGAGCTGAAAACAGGAGCAACTTGAATTGAGACTATGCAGCTATTTATGTTCTGTCCCAGAGTATACATAATTTTTGCTATTTATCAATATACCAATTATGTGTACAGACATACGAGGTATGAATGAACAGAAACAAAAAAAAAACCTAACATCTTAATCACCAGGACTGAAAGGGTTTAAAAGGGCCTTAATGACTGGCCATCTTAAGTTTTTGCATTTCTACTTTTCAGCAACCATAACTTTGTTATTGTTTTTATTGATATGGTCACATGAGGCTTTGTGGTACGTGAGACAACTTTTATTATTTTATTACCAATGCTTTCAGGTACATATATATTACTGTAATTTTTACAACTAATTTTTTTGCAATGCAAATTTAAAAAGTTTTTTTTTTTTATTTAGATTTCTTTACTGTTCATTTTCTCCACCAAATAACCTGTTGAAAGAATTCTTGAGGTTATTACGGCCAAGTACACAGCTAAGGTATAGTTTTTTTCCTTGCGTGTATAATATTATTGTTAATTTTTTTTCATATAAAATAAATTTAATCATTAATTTTATATATATCTGGAGAACATTTTTTTTCTTTATTGAAGCTGAGGTCACTCCTCCATCATCTACCCTAAAGCAGGACATCATCCGTCAGGAGATGTCGATAACACAAGCAGTGGTATGTGACCGGAGCGCTGCCCCTTGATGATGTCCTGTTTCAGGAGGGGTGTGAGGTTCTTCCTGTGATGTCCAGTTTTAGGAGAAGTGTGACGTTCCTCCTGTTATGTCCTGTTTCAGTAGGGGTGTGACATTCCTCCTGTGATTTCCTGTTTCAGGAGGGGTGTGACGTTCCTCCTGTGATATATAAACATAAGGATGAATGACCTTGGGGAGATCAAAACATCCAACACCGCGGAGACACCATCACGTGTTTCTCAACGCAGTGATCCAGAACACTGCTCCCATCCCTTATGGGAAATATGCAAATGCATGTAGAAAAGCCGCGGAGACACCATCACGTGTTTCTCAACGCAAGCAATAAATAGCCAGGCCTTTCACCGGGAAGGAACAACCACGGGAAGGGCAGCATCCAAAAGGAAAACCACCTATGCCAAAACATGGTATCCATCCACAGACAGCTGTTTCGGGGTATTGCGGCGTTCCTCCTGTGATGTCCTGTTTCAGAAGGGATGTGATGTTCCTCCTGTGATGTCCTGTTTCAGGAGGGGTGTGACGTTCCTCCTGTGATGTCCTGTTTCAAGAGGGGTGTGACGTTCCTTCTGTGATGTCCTGTTTCAGGAGGGGTGTGACGTTCCTCCTGTGATTTCCTGTTTCAGGAGGGTAGTGATGTTGCTCCTGTGATGTCCTGTTTCAGGAGGGGTGACGTTCCTCCTGTGATTTCCTGTTTCAGGAGGGGAGTGACGTTCCTCCTGTGATGTCCTGTTTCAGGAGGGGTGTGATGTTCCTCCTGTGATGTCCAGTTTCAGGAGTGGTGTGACGTTCCTCCTGTGATGTCCTGTTTCAGGAGGGGAGTGACGTTCCTCCTGTGATGTCCTGTTTCAGGAGGGGTGTGACGTTCCTCCTGTGATGTCCTGTTTCAGGAGGGGAGTGACGTTCCTCCTGTGATGTCCTGTTTCAGGAGGGGTGTGACGTTCTTCCTGTGATGTCCTGCTTCAGGAGTGGTGTGACGTTCCTCCTGTGATGTCCTGTTTCAGGAAGGGAGTGACGTTCCTCCTGTGATGTCCTGTTTCAGGAGGGGTGTGACGTTCCTCCTGTGATGTCCTGTTTCAGGAGTGGTGTGACGTTCCTCCTGTGATGTCCCGTTTCAGGAGGGGAGTGACGTTCCTCCTGTGATGTCCTGTTTCAGGAGGGGTGTGACGTTCCTCCTGTGATGTCCTGTTTCAGGAGTGGTGTGACGTTCCTCCTGTGATGTCCTGTTTCAGGAGGGGAGTGACGTTCCTCCTGTGATGTCCTGTTTCAGGAGTGGTGTGACGTTCCTCCTGTGATGTCCTGTTTGAGACTGCACCAAACAAGGCAAGACAAAAAGCAAACAAAAAAAGAAGGAATGTTATAGAGTGTAGCTGTATAGGGAGAATGGAGAAGTAATAAAAAGAGTAGTCTTTGATGAGATATCCTCTTTAATACTTTCACAGACATTTCTGCAATGTTACAGTGCAGTTTAGTTAACACCAGAAGTAACATTACTTTCCTCAGGCCTCTTTTAGTAGGTTACTTTTGTAACTGTCAAAACTTGCACTGCTGTAAAATCCTGATTTAATTCAGCGGAGTAGGGATTTGACAAGTTATCATAACAGAGGGAAAAACACACACTTCCAAAATGACAGTGTCTATAAAAAAATATCTTTTTGACTTGCATCAATGCGGATGTAAGAAATGAATGAAGGAAAGAAAATGAGTTTTAGAGATAAAGGTCCCAGGCTATTTGCCAATTAAAGGGGTTGTCCAGACTTCGGTCAAAAGTCTACAGTCACTCTAAGTGTCTGCAAACTGTCAAAGGAAAAGTCAAATCACTGCACTCATCCAGTCCGGAGATTAGCTGAAGTGAATAAATTTATTGAAGAAGCAAAATTGAAATAATAAGGCAACAGTTTTTTTGACGTTTCGGCCACTCAGTGGCCTTGTTCACAAATGGTGCCTTATACTCTGTTCATGATGCGTCATGTGACAAACATGGATATGTTAGTAAATAGGTAGAGGTGATCCAGATGTAACCCAGGAGCCGGATATAAAGTCTAAGTTATCACAAGGAGACACTAAAGGAAGGTCCAATCTTCATTATAGACATCCGGTTGGGATCAGGTACGCTGGAAAGTGAACTTGCTCTAATGTGGCCCTGCAACCCCAGAGGTCCCAGCAGGGAAAAGGGTTAATGGCTGTCGCCTGTACCCAAATAGTGCAGCAATTGGTGGTGCAGTGGTGGCGTAAAGCCGGATCAAGACGACCGCATAGGGAGTGTGATCCAGAGTCAAGGAGATCGCATGAGTGATGGCGCCGACACAAGCAGTGTCTAGGCGGGGAAGGCGGCCTTCCCCGCCTAGACACTGCTTGTGTCGGCGCCATCACTCATGCGATCTCCTTGACTCTGGATCACACTCCCTATGCGGTCGTCTTGATCCGGCTTTACGCCACCACTGCACCACCAATTGCTGCACTATTTGGGTACAGGCGACAGCCATTAACCCTTTTCCCTGCTGGGACCTCTGGGGTTGCAGGGCCACATTAGAGCAAGTTCACTTTCCAGCGTACCTGATCCCAACCGGATGTCTATAATGAAGATTGGACCTTCCTTTAGTGTCTCCTTGTGATAACTTAGACTTTATATCCGGCTCCTGGGTTACATCTGGATCACCTCTACCTATTTACTAACATATCCATGTTTGTCACATGACGCATCATGAACAGAGTATAAGGCACCATTTGTGAACAAGGCCACTGAGTGGCCGAAACGTCAAAAAAACTGTTGCCTTATTATTTCAATTTTGCTTCTTCAATAAATTTATTCACTTCAGCTAATCTCCGGACTGGATGAGTGCAGTGATTTGACTTTTCCTATGTAATTGGGGTCTTCGGGTCCCGTTCACTGGCACCATCAAAAATCTCACCTAGTGGTCGAGTGCTAGCTCTTTGTTTTTTTCTTGCAAACTGTCAAATCACAGCCAAGGTGCGGTGCACCTAGTATTCCCGATGTAAGCAGGTGGTCACATGATCACATGAATGTGATTTGCATGCTTGTGGCCACATGCCAACTAGACTCATTAGGCTTCTCTCAGAAGTGAATTGAGAGAAGCTAGATGAGTCTAGTCGGCAAGTGACCACAAGTATGCAAATATCATACATCCGATCACATGACCGCCCACACCACACTGCACGCTATCACAATTTGGCAGTCTACCGTCACATAGAGTGACTACAGACTTTCGTCCCAAGCCCGGACAATCCCTATCGTTACAATAAATTAGCTGCTTTTCAACTGCAGTAACACTTCCAGCCTTCAGTTGAGCAGTCACGATTAATAAGTATTTTCAGAGTGTGATGAAGTATGGCGACAGCCCCTCTCCCAGGAATAGCTTTATATAAAAGTTACGGTACATAAAGGTAGCCATAAACATTAAATGAATTTTTTTGAACACCTTAAAGGGTGTTTTTCACTAACAAAAGTTCATTTTAATCAATAGATCTTGGAATAATAATTTCCACAATTGGATGCATATCCTCAATGTCTCCTGTGATGTATATGACCCCACCCCCTCCTGTGATGTATATGACCCCAGCCCCTCCTGTTATGTATATGACCCCAACTCCTGTTATGTACCGTGGGTTCGGAAAGTATTCAGACCCCTTTAAATTTTTCACTCTAATTTTTAACTCTTTGTTTCATTGCAGCCATTTGGTAAATTCAAAAAAGTTAAATTTTTTTTCCCATTAATGTACACTCTGTATCCCATCTTGACTGAAAAAAAAAAACAGAAATGCAGAAATTTTTGCAAATTTATTAAAAAATAAGTACTGAATTATCACATGATCATAAGCAGGGTCGGACTGGCAGCTGCTATGGGGCCCCGGGTACCAGTGGAGCAGCAGCGGGTGACAGGAAGCCTAAGCCTGTCCCCGCTGCTAAAGTGAAATGAATATTCATGCTTCCCCACGTCCCCATGAGCGTGGAGAGGAGTGACTTCATTTCACTTTAATAACGGGCAGTGTTTGCCGCAAGCTGCGGATAAACACTGTCCGTTATCAGAGCCCGCAGACCACGGCCCCCGCTCCCTCAGGGGGCCCCCAGCTCACACGGCCGCTATGGCGCCGTAAGCCAGGGGTCCCGGCGCCAAAGCCGCCCCCCCAGCGCTCCCTATCCCATGATTCCCCTCGCCACTGACACACAGCGGGTGCACGATGACGTCACTTCATCACGTACCTGCTGTGTGTGAGGCCGACAGCAGCGCAGTTCCTGGCATCAGAGCAGAGCGGCTGCGGGAATCAGCGTGGGAGCGAGGAGGAGAGGTGAGTATTGTGGGGGTTTTTTGTGTTTTTTTTAATATTGTTGAGTCCTGGTTGTATGGGGGGGGGGTGAGCTGCATGATGCCCAATGGGGCAAGGGTGAGCTGCATGATGCCCTATGGGGCAAGGGTGAGCTGTATGATGCCCCATGGGGCAAGGGTGAGCTGCATGATGCCCTATGGGGCAAGGGTGAGCTGCATGATGCCTTATGGGGCAAGGGTGAGCTGCATGATGCCCTATATGGTGGGGTGAGCTGCATGATGCCCCATGGGGGGGAGTGAGCTGCATGATGCCCTATGGAGGGAGTGAGCTGCATGTTACCCTATGGGGGAGTGAGCTGCCTGATGCCCTATGGGGGGAGTGAGCTGCCTGATACCCTATGGGGGGAGTGAGCTGCCTGATGCCATATGGAGGGAGTGAGCTGCATGATGCCCTATGGGGGGAGTGAGCTGCATGATACCCTATGGGGGGAGTGAGCTGCCTGATACCCAATGGGGGGAGTGAGCTGCCTGATGCCCTATGGAGGGAGTGAGCTGCCTGATGCCCTATGGGGGAGTGAGCTGCATGATGCCCTATGGGAGGAGTGAGCTGCATGATACCCTATGGGGGGAGTGAGCTGCATGATACCCTATGGGGGGAGTGAGCTGCCTGATGCCCTATGGGGGAATGAGCTGCATGATGCCCTATGGCTGGGAGTGAGCTGCATGATACCCTATGGGGGAGTGAGCTGCATGATGCCCTATGGGGGGAGTGAGCTGCCTGATGCCCTATGGGGGGAGTGAGTTGCCTGATACCCTATGGGGAGGATGAGCTGCATGATACCCTATGGGGGGAGCATTATGATGCCCTGTGAGGGGGGCAGCATGATACTCTATGAGGGGAGGACAGCATGATACCCTATGGGGGACTACATTATATTCCATGAAGGGGCTGCATTATACCTTAAGAGGGGGCTGCATTATACCTTATGAGGGGTTGCACTATACTCTAAGGGGGCTACATTATACCTTATGGGGGGCTGCATTATACTCTGAGGCTGGTTGCATTATATTCTATGGGGGAGCTACATAATATTCTATAGGGGGCTGCATTATATTCTGTGAGGGGGGCTACTTTATATACTATGAGGGGGATATATTGTACCCTATGAGGGGCTACTTTATATTTTATGAGGGGGCTACCCCAACCCCTGCTACATAATTAAGACATGTACTACCTTATCTTATACCCTGATATTAGCATGTGTTACCGCACAATTGGTGGTCTTGTATTTATTTCTATGTAGCTACATAGTGAGCCCCAAGAATGATTTTCTCTGATGGGTCCAAGGTGCTCCAGTCCGATGCATCATGAGTGATCATAAGTATTCAGACCCTTTGTTCAGTATTGAGTAGAAGCACCATTTTGAGCTAGTACAGCTATGAGTCTTCTTGGGAATGATCCAGCAAGTTTTTCACACCTGGATTTGGGGATCCTCTGCCATCCTTCCTTGCATATTCTCTCCAGTTCTGTCAGGTTGGATGGTGAGCGTTAGTGGACAGCCATTTTCAGGTCTCTCCAGAGGTGCTCAATTGGGTTTAGGTCAGGGCTCTGGCTGGGCCACTCAAGAATGGTCACAGAGTTGTTCTGAAGCCACTCCTTTGTTATTTTAGCTGTGTGCTTAGGGTCATTGTCTTGTTGGAAGGTGAACCTTCGGCCAAGTCTGAGGTCCAGAACACTCTGGAAGAGAATTTCATCCAGGTTATCTCTGTACTTGGCCGCATTCATGTTTCCTTCAATGACAGCCAGTCGTCCTGTCCCTGCAGCTGGAAAACACCCCCATAGCATGATGCTTCCACCACCATGTTTCACTGTTGGGATTGTATTGGGCAGGTGATGAGCAGTGCCTGGTTTTCTCCACACATACCGCTTAGAATTATCACCAAGAAAGTCTATCTTTTTCTCATAAGACCAGAGAATCTAATTTCTCATGGTCTGGGAGTCCTTGATGTGTTTTTTAGCAAACTCTATGCGGGCTTTCATATATCTTGCAATAAGGAGAGGCTTCCGTTGGGCCACTCTGCGATAAAGGCCCGATTGGTGGAGGACTGCAGCGATAGTTGACTTTGTGGAACTTTCTACCATCTCCCTACTGCATCTCTGGAGTTCAGCCACAGTGATCTTGGGTTTCTTCTTTTCCTACCTCACCAAGGCTCTTCTCCCACGATTGCTCAGTTTGGCTGGACGGCCAGGTCTAGGAAGAATTCTGGTGGCCCCAAACTTCTTCCATTTAAGGATTATGGAGGTCACTGTGCTCATAGGAACCTTGGGTACTACAGAAATTTTGTTGTAACTATGCTGGTGCAGGTGCCATTTTGCTAGAGGAAAAAAAGAATATGGCTCCATCAACAGTAGCATCTATCGGAACGGGATAGACGCTACTCCGCTGGCATTGCTGGTGCTATATTGCTAAGGAAAAAAAAATATTTGTCTCCAAAATGGCGACGGCACCTGAGCAGTAGCATCTATCAGCGATACATGCTACTGCACAGGCGCCGTCTTGATGGAGCCAATTTTTTTCCTCTAGCAAAATGGCGCCGGCGCAGTGGCATCTATTGGAACAGGATGAGGCACTAGTTTGATGAAAGTATTTTTTTTTTATCCAAACAAAATTCAACAGGAGAAGGGGGAAAAAAATCCAATAAACAAGTGGTCACTTTTGATTTGTGACAGGTTCTCTTTAAAGCACTTCTTTGTACCACAATTGAGGTGAAAATACACAATGCAGTGAAATGACTCGTTTATCGACAATGGACAAAATTAGTTATGTATTACATTTCAGATGTTCCACTACAACATTGGAATAAGTAATTGACATGATATATTTTATTTTATACAATTGGCTAAAAGGATGTCATGACAGTCAACTATAACTTAGGAAAAAGGTGTTTTAGTTTTAATAATATCCTTACCTTCGTCCTGAGAGGTTAGGAAATACTGACATACCGGATGAGATTAGGTCATTGTTATTAGCAGATCATTTCCTTTGTCTTAGGAGTAGACTCAACACAAACACAAAATTTCAGCTGAATACTAAAATTTGTAAAACTGTACAGACCCAGGGCCAAAATTGCTGCTACACAACATATTAAGAGGGTCTTAATTTTGTATGTTATTAGAAATTCTACTCAGATACCTCTTTAATCTATATTAATCTATATTTTTACTTTTTTAACATTTTTTAGAGTTAGATCATAACTGTTGTAGGAGATGTAATACAGTAGTTGTTACCCAATGGTTCTCTCTACTTGTATTTCTACATAATTTTACAAATTTAACAAAGTTGGCAAATTCGTCAAAACATTAGGAATTACGAGTGACTACCCTGTGAGACATGTAATAGCTACTGAGCCTTGGAGGCTTTACAGAAAAAAAAAAAAAATTGATAAATAAATATATAAAGTAAAAAAAGGAAAACAGCACAAAAATATGACAAAAAGTGGACTTTATTGCCTAATGCCGTGGTGACGTTTCGGATGTAATATCCTTTCTCAAGCAGTGAACATATCAGTGGTACATATTTTTATAGGGTGCACATACATTTCTCATTAATAATTCAATTACAGATAATCATTAAAAATATAATAAATCAATTACAGATAATCATTAAAAATCTAATAGTAATACATTCATAACAGGTGACTTCTAAAGTGCTCCAGTGCATATCTGAACAATCTTTTCATATACATTATTTATGCCAAAGACTAGGGTTGAGCGAAACGGATCGTTCATTTTCAAAAGTCGCCGACATTTGGCAAAGTCGGGTTTCATGAAACCCGACCTGATCCCTGTGTGGGGTCGGCCATGCGGTACGCGACTTTCGCGCCAAAGTCGCGTTTTGTATGCCGCGCTTGGCGCCATTTTTTCAGCCAATGAAGGAGCGTGGGCAGAGTGATGACATAGGTCTTAGGGGCGTGGATGCCTATCGTCATCTTGTCGCTTGTGCGAAATGTGTAACACCATTAACAAGTTCTTCCTCATGTTGTAGAGGTTACTCTGACTAAGGCCGGGGTCACACTAGACCGTAATACGGACGAGTGCAATGCGATAAAAAATCGCATAGCACTCGTCCCAATGTTAATCTATGGGGCAGCTCCCATCATCCGATATTTTCTCGCCCGTATTCAGGATCCGAGTGAAATCGCAGCATGCTGCGATTGTCAGCGTATCTCGGGCGAGACTCGCCAATGAAAGTCTATGGGTGCGAGAAAACATCGGATTACATACGGACCATGCGTGTGCATTGCGAGAAATACGGAAGACTTCTCCAGGTGACAGGAAATTGAATCATCCATTATCAGGAAGCTTTGGAATGCTAATTTCAGGCCCACGCTGGATTGCAAACCAGGAAGCACGCCTCCACGGAGTGTTCTGTAGTAGCAGCATGGCCAGGCATATTAATGTGGAGATGCTCATTGCTCTGGTCCATGATAGGCCCGAATTATGGGACCAACGCGACGCACATTATGCAGACCGTGCACGTAAAGACGCAGCATGGAGGGCAATATGTCGCCACATGTTCCCCGATTTTGATGAGCGACCTCAAGAGGTTCAGCAAGAAATATGTAAGTACCATTCTTCAATTTTTTTTTTTTTCATGTAAGCCTGAAAGCATCATATATGTTTGCTTATGATGTTAGTAAATCATCCATGCTCTTGGTTGAAGATGCCAAAACATTCCCAAGAGACACAAATATGGCTTTAAATTAATTTAGCTATAGTCCGTTAATATAGGGCCAAAGGAATTTTATGTCCCCCTAGCCCATGTGTTTTTGCAAAGCCTGTAACTGTTTGTGTGTGATATTTATCTCAAATGTTTTGTATATTTGCAGTCAATGATGTAAATAGACGCTGGCGGAGTTGCCGGGACCAATACCGGCGTGAGCATCAAGTTCATGGGCGGAGTGGTGATGCAGCCCCCCAAAAAAGGAAATACCTTTATTATAACCGTCTAAATTTTCTTGCCCCGGTGATGGAGCTACGACCGTAAGTGCATGCATGTGTACAAATATTTAACACATTTTATGATGTGAATATGTATGTATTTTTTAATATAAATAATGTTTTGTGAAATACAGAACAGAGTCAAATCTGACTGAAAGAGAGACTGGATCTGACTCTGAGTTGCTGATTGACCCTGTTGCTGAAGATGCAGAATTGGCTGGACCATCTGGGCAAGCAACAGGCAGCAACCACCCTCCCCCACCACCACAACCAGCAGCAGCGTCTACCGCTCCACAGGAGGCAAATCCTGAGGTTGATGAAGGAGGCCAGAGCAGCAGTCCAACATTGGCTCTGGATACATCACCACAGCCTACTACCAGACCAAACCGTGGTCGTCGCAGAAGGGTGGCTTTGAACATTGGCACCAGGAGGCAAGTTGATACCGGGGTGTTGGACTATTTGTCCCGAGCTGCCAATGATGATGGGGAGGAAGCTTACTTCCGCAGTCTTGCCCGCTATTTACGTCCCATTCCCCGCTCGCTCAGGCTGCGGACCAGAGGTTGCATCCAAATTTTGCTAGATGCGGCAACACCCCCAAACAACCCGACTAATATCTTTAATTATCTTGAACGGTGGCAAATGTCATCTACCAACCTTCTGGCGGTGCAAGACCTTCCACAGGACCAATCACAAACTGTGTCAGCACCACCCCCGCAACCTATAGCTCCACAACAACAGCCTGCACAAACCACACAACAAGGCCAAAACAGGGGTATTTATGATTTTGCAGCACATCCCCAATCTGACCACTTGAACAGACACATGTTTGGAGGCTGGTCCCAACATGTGTCTGCTCGACATGGTCATATTGGGGGTTCGGAACAAATGGGTCAAGCCAGTAGCCAGGACTTGATGCCCTTCTACCCTCCACATCAAGTGTTAGGTCATACACATGATCGCATCTTGCAGCAACACCCGCAATTTCTATCTGCAATAACACAGGTAGACAGAGTGGTTGGTCAACCACCCAGGCCAAGTTCCGCACATGCTGGACACCCGCCATCACCATCACCACCCCCAACCTACCATAACCTGTAATGTTTTGGATGTTAGATTTTGCCTGTCATTTTGGTCTTTTGTTGGCCTTAGTTTTTTGTGACCATGGCATGTAAAGCTGTGTTGTTTGTTTTGTTTAAATTACATATGAAAATTGAAATATGTTTTGGGAATGCATATATATATGCGCAGAGCAGTAAAAATTTGTTCTGAAAACAGAGTCTTATGTCTTGGTCCAGCTACATACATGATTTGTCAGCTTTACACACTTACATCTTTTCATCATCAGATACATATTACACCAATTTCTGAAGGAAATTATGTGATTTATTAACTTAGAATCTAAACAAAAATTAAGGCAAAACAGCATTGTCTTGCCAAACCGTAGATCCCTCTGGTGACACAAAAAAATTGGTTAAAACATCACGAACTTTTAGGCCAGAGGGCTGACGACGTGAAGGACGAACACGTGTAGTTGTCAAGACAGTATTTGCATAATCAATGTCATCTGCAGCAGATGATGGGCAATCATGGTCTCTTGTAAAGTTGTGAAGAACAACACATGCTTTTATCACACCATTTACATTGCCTTCACTCAGTTGGATTGCAGACTGAAGGACCCGCCATTTTGCACTGAGAATGCCAAATGAACACTCGACCAGACGGCGGGCACGGGAAAGACGCAAATTAAAGATTCTGCGCCGGTAGTCAAGGCCTCTCCGTGGATAGGGTCTCATGACGTTCCTTGATAATTGAAAGGCCTCATCCAGGGGCGTAGCTAGAGCTTTTGCCGCCCGGGGCTGCTCCCGAGTTTGGCGCCCCCCCCCCCCCCCCCCCCCTCGGCTCAATACACACAAAGGTTACCAAAAATAGGGCAACACACATGATAGGGTCTGCAAAAAAAAAAAACAAGTTCTGCTTACCTGACCGCGCTCCTGCTCTCTCCACGCAGCTGAAGCGTGCACTCGCCGGCGACTGACAATGACGTCAGAAGCCGTCGACGTGTGCGCTGCGGCCGACTTCAGCTGCCAGCCTCCAAATGGCTGGTGGCTGTTGTTAACTATTGACGTACGGGCGCAGGCCCGCACGTCAATAGCGTTAAACAGCTGCAGCGCCGGCCGCGGTTTTAGAGGGCCCCAGGCGAAAGAGTCTCAGTGGGCCCCCCCTTTAACACATAGCATGATTCATGATGCAGATACAGCAGAGAAATATAGCATAGCCACATAGCATATAACACAGCCCACGTAGCATATAGCACAGCCACGTAGTGTATAACACAGCCCACGCAGTATATAGCACAGCCCACATAGCGTATAACACAGCCACGTAGTATATAACACAGCCACGTAGTATAGAACACAGCCATGTAGTATATTGCACAGCCCACGTAGCATATTGCCCAGCCACGTAGTATATAACACAGCCATGTAGTATATTGCACAGCCCACGTAGCATATTGCCCAGCCACGTAGTATATTGCCCAGTGATGGAGTATACAGCACAGAGCCACGTAGTATACAGACTTAAAATAAAAAATAAACATATACTCACCCTCCGATGAATTCTGGCCCTGTATCGCACGAGGCAGCTTCCAGTCCCAGGGTTGGTATGAGCGCAGGACCTGTGATGACGTTGCGGTCACATGACCGTGATGTCATGGCAGGTCCTTCTCACATACCATCCTTGGCACCGGAAGCTGCCGCTTGCATGGAGCGGGCACTGGAGCGTTGCGAGGAGCGGGAAAGGCGATGGAGGGTGAGTATAGCAGGTTTTTTCATTTTTTTATTATTTTTAACATGACATATTTTTACTATTGATGCTGCATAGGCAGCATCAATAGTAAATAGTTGGGGACACACAGGGTTAATAGCAGCGGTAACGGAGTGCGTTAACCCTGTGTGAGTGGTGACTGGAGGGGATTATGGAGCGGGCGCTGATTGTGGGGAGTATAGAGCAGGCGCCGGGCACTGACTGCAGCGGAGGGACTAATCGGACTGTGCCCGTCGCTGATTGGTCGCGGCAGCCATGACAGGCAGCTGCCGAGACCAATCAGCGACGACAGACATAGGCCGCGACCAATGAATATCCGTGAAAGAAAGAAAGACAGAAGGACAGACAGAAAGACGGAAGTGTGACCCTTAGACAATGATGTAATATATATATATATATATATATATATATATATATACACATATATACTTCTCACCTGTGTCTTGCCTCTCTGTTGTTTTCTGTCTCTGTTCTCACATCTTTTCTGTCTCCCGCTCTGATTTTCATATTTCCTTCTGCCTCTTCTTCCTGCTTGTCCGTGGCTCCGCCCCCGACATTTAGCCCCGCCCCTCCATGGCTCTTCACATTGTGAGAGCTGTGACGCTGCTGGAGGGGCGGGATCGGAGCTTCTGCTGCTGACTGCAGGTGCGGGGGAGAGTCACAGCGTGTGTGACTGTGTGCCCCTGCTACACTGCAGCCAGCAACTCTGCACGGCCGCGCGCACTCCCAGCGCTCTGCTCCAGTCCTCATAATGCTGGGAGGAAGGAGCAGAGAATGAGTGCGCGCAGCCGTGCTGATAGCCGCCCCCACATTGTGCCGCCCGGGGCGGCCCGCCCCCCCCGCACCCCCCTTCCTACGCCACTGGCCTCATCTGCTACCATCATGTAAGGCACCGCATCCAAATTAGCACCTGGTATGTGACTTGGGGGTGGGAGATCCAATTCACTGTTGCGCAGCCGCCGACCCATAATGGAAGAACTGAAGACTCTAGAGTCTCCAGTTCTCCCATAGGCCCCAATATCTACAATTATAAACCTGTAGTTGCTGTCGACTAGGGCCAACAGCACTACAGAGAAAAACTGTTTATAATTATAGAATTGGGTCCCTAAACCTGGCGGCTTACGCACACGGATGTGCTTTCCGTCAAGAGCCCCAATACAGTGCGGAAACTGGCATGTGTCCTGAAATCCTTGAGCAATACGTAACCAGTCTGCAATTTTTGGTTCAGGCATCACATCTTGATGGAGTCTTCTCCAGATTTCCGTGCATGTATCCCGCACAATCCCAGAAATTGTAGATTTGCCCAATAAAAACTCTAAATGCAGGGCCGCATATGATAGGCCAGTGGCAAGGAAGCTAAAAGACAAAATAATATTTTTATCAAAGATAAAATTAACACAATACAGGGTGATATGGGGCAATCAAACACTTTTTTTAAATTAAAAAAAAAAAAAAAGCTATGGCTTTGATCTTTTAAAAAAAATTACATTAAGAAAATAAGTAAAAATTATGTTGAAGTTACTTAACCATTTAAGTATATAATTTGAAGAAGGGGTATCGACAAAAAAATGAGTAACATATTGGGTCAATTAGTATTAAGGCATACCGCAAGGTAAGGATAAGGCGCTCCTCAGCTGAAATAGATTTGCGCATCCTGGTGTCCTTCTTCGTGATCCCTGGACGCAAAATCTCCAACAAAATGTCAAAGGTTTGAATCCTCATCCGACAATAGTTGAAGAACTTGTCCGGATTAGTCCTCAGAGCAGCATACAGACGGCTGAAATGGCCTTTATTGATACGTTGTTTGATAAGTGGATGTACCCACATCCGTCTCCGCCTCCTCGGATCTACAATAACTGGGTATGGCTGGCCAAAACGTTGGGAAAGTACCCAGTTGTAAAAGAACACGCTCTGTGGTGTTGAAAGTCAGTCGATCAGACATGTTGCTCATCAATCCGAAGTGCATCAACACAAGCAGGGACTCTACTGCATAGATTGGTGGGTGGCACCTGTGTTTTGGGCCATTAAATAATGTTCTTGGTGATGATTTAAATTTTTTCAGGTGGAAAAACCGTTATATGTCCATTTTGCAAGCCTGCGAGAAATTCTCGCCATACGGATGCCATACGGATGTCACACGGATGTCAAACGGATCATTTGATGCGAGAAAATCGCATCCTCGCACTGCACTCGGATCACTGTTTTGTAAAAATTTGTGCGATTCTCGTCCGTCAAAAACGGACCGTTTTTTTATACGTTGTGTGTGTCCCCGGCCTAATTGAGACTGGACAGGAGTCTTTTATAAAGGTGACTATGTAAGACAGCTGTCCTTAATGCAGGTAACGAGTTGATTAGGAGCGTCTAACTGGTCTGTAGGAGCCAGAACTCCTAATGGTTGGTAGGGGATCAAATATTTATTTCTCACTGCAAAATACAAATAAATTTATATAATTTATACAATGTGATGTTGTGGATTTAATTTTTGATATTCTATCTGTCAATGTTAAAATTAACCTACCCTTAAAATTATAGACTGGTCATGTCTTTCACAGTGGGCAAAATTACAAAATCAGCAAGGGATCAAATATGTATTTGACACACTGTATACACAAACTTATATATATATATATATATATATATATACACACACAAATTACTGTACATGCAAAACTATGTAAAGCAGTTAATACAAGAGAAGATAGTATTCTGCTACAGATGGATCTGGATAAGTTGGAAACTTGGGCTGAAAGGTGGCAGATGAGGTTTAACAATGATAAATGTAAGGTTATACACATGGGAAGAAGGAATCAATGTCACCATTACACACTGAATGGGAAACCACTGGGTAAATCTGACAGGGAGAAGGACTTGGGGATCCTAGTTAATGATAAACTTACCTGGAGCAGCCAGTGCCAGGCAGCAGCTGCCAAGGCAAACAGGATCATGGGGTGCATTAAAAGAGGTCTGGATACACATGATGAGAGCATTATACTGCCTCTGTACAAATCCCTAGTTAGACCGCACATGGAGTACTGTGTCCAGTTTTGGGCACCGGTGCTCAGGAAGGATATAATGGAACTAGAGAGAGTACAAAGGAGGGCAACAAAATTAATAAAGGGGATGGGAGAACTACAATACCCAGATAGATTAGCGAAATTAGGATTATTTAGTCTAGAAAAAAGACGACTGAGGGGCGATCTAATAACCATGTATAAGTATATAAGGGGACAATACAAATACCTCGCTGAGGATCTGTTTATACCAAGGAAGGTGACGGGCACAAGGGGGCATTCTTTGCGTCTGGAGGAGAGAAGGTTTTTCCACCAACATAGAAGAGGATTCTTTACTGTTAGGGCAGTGAGAATCTGGAATTGCTTGCCTGAGGAGGTGGTGATGGCGAACTCAGTCGAGGGGTTCAAGAGAGGCCTGGATGTCTTCCTGGAGCAGAACAATATTGTATCATACAATTAGGTTCTGTAGAAGGACGTAGATCTGGGGATTTATTATGATGGAATATAGGCTGAACTGGATGGACAAATGTCTTTTTTCGGCCTTACTAACTATGTTACTATGTTACTATGTTACTGCCTATATACAATACAGACCAAAAGTTTGGACACACCTCATTTAAGGATTTTTCTGTATTTTCATGACTATGAAAATTGTACATTCACACTGAAGGCATCAAAACTATGAATCAACACATGTGGAATTATATACTTAAAAACGTGTGAAAAAATTGAAATTATATCTTATATTCTAGGTTCTTCAAAGTAGCCACCTTTTGCTTTGATGACTGCTTTGCACACTCTTGGCATTCTCTTGATGAGCTTAAAGAGATAGTCACTGGGAATGGTTTTCACTTCACAGCTGTGCCCTGTCAGGTTTAATATGTGGGATTTCTTGCCTTATAAATGGGGTTGGGACCATCAGTTGTGTTGTGCGAAAGTCTGGTGGATACACAGCTGATAGTCCTACTAAATAGACTGTTAGAATTTGTATTATGGCTGGAAAAAAGCAGCTAAGGAAAGAAAAATGAGTGGCCATCATTACTTTAAGAAATGAAGGTCAGTCAGTCCGAAAAATTGGGAAAACTTTGAAAGTGTCCCCAAGTGCAGTGGCAAAAACCATCAAGCGCTACAAAGAAACTGGCTCACATGAGGACAGCCTCAGGAAAGGAAGACCAAGAGTCACCTCTGCTTCTGAGGATACGTTTATCCGAGTCACCAGCCTCAGAAATTGCAGGTTAACAGCAGCTCAGATTAGAGACCAGGTCAATGCCACACAGAGTTCTAGCAGCAGACACATCTCTACAACAACTCTTAAGAGGAGACTTTGTGCAGCAGGCCTTCATGGTAAAATCGCTGTTTGGAAACCACTGCTAAGCACAGGCAACAAGCAGAAGAGACTTGTTTGGGCTAAAGAACACAAGGAATGGACATTAGACCAGTGGAAATCTGTGCTTTGGTCTGATGAGTCCAAATTTGATATCTTTGGTTCCAACCACCGTGTCTTTGTGCGACGCAGAAAATATGAACGGATGGACTCTACATGCCTGGTTCCCACCATGAAGCATGGAGGAGGAGGTGTGATGGTGTGGGGGTGCTTTGCTGATGACACTGTTGGGGATTTATTCAAAATTGAAAGCATACTGAACCAGCATGGCTACCACAGCATCTTCCAGCGGCATGCTATTCCATCCGGTTTGCGTTTAGTTGGACCATCATTTATTTTTCAACAGGACAATGAACCCAAACACACCGCCAAGCTGTGTTAGGGCTGTTTGACCAAGAAGGAGAGTGATGGGGTGCTACGCCAGATGACCTGGCCTCCACAGTCACCAGACATGAACCCAATCGAGATGGTTTGGGGTGAGCTGGACCGCAGAGTGAAGGCAAAAGGGCCAACAAGTGCTAAGCATCTCTGGGAACTCCTTAAAGATTGTTGCAAGACCATTCCCGGTGACTACCTCTTGAAGCTCATCAAAAGAATGCCAAGATTGTGCAAAGCAGTCATCAAAGCAATAGGTGGTTACTTTTGAGAACCTAGAATATAAGATATAATTTCAGTTGTTTCACACTTTTTTTTGTTAAAGGGAACCTGCCCCCAAAATCGAAGGTGAGCTGTTATGGACCTGGTGGTTAGGAGCACCCGAAACGACCTGATGGATAAACTAACAAAGGACAAGCTCTGGGAAGTGGGAGCTCTGCTGACCGCAACCCCTAATCCTATCACACACACTAGAAATAGCCGTGGAGCGTACCTAACTCTGCCTAGACGCCTCTTCACAGCCTAAGAGCTAACTAGCCCTAGAGATAGAAAATAAAGCCTACCTTGCCTCAGAGAAATTCCCCAAAGAAAAAGGCAGCCCCCCACATATATTGACTGTGAGTTAAGATGAAAGTCACAAACACAGAAATGAAACAGGTTTCAGCAAAGGAGGCCAGACTTACTAAACAGACTGAGGATAGGAAAGGTATCTTTGCGGTCAGCACAAAAAACTACAAAAAGACCACGCAGAGTGTGCAAAAAGACCTCCGCACCGACTCACGGTGCGGAGGTGCCACTCTGCATCCCAGAGCTTCCAGCTAGCAAGGCAAAATCATGATAGCAAGCTGGACAAGAAAGCAATGAACAAATAATTAACTAGCAGGGACTTAGCTTCTGCTGGAGTAGACAGGTCACCGGAAAGATCCAAGAGCGAACTGAACCAGTACAAGAACATAGACAGCTGGCATGGAGTAACGATCTGAGTGGAGTTAAATAGAGCAACCAGCCAAAGAATAAACTAAGTCACCTGTGGAAGGAACCTCAGAAGCAGCAGCTCCACTCACAGCCACCAGAGGGAGTCCATGGACAGAACCAGCCGAAGTACCATTCATGACCACAGGAGGGAGTTCGATAACAGAATTCACAGCAGTGAGCTAAGCCCACCAGCATCAGGGGCTTATCTACAGCATTCTGTAATGCTGTAGATAAGCCCCCAATGTATCTTGAAAGATGAGAAAAAGAAGTTAGATTATACTCACCCAGGGGCGGTCCCGGTCCGATTCTGGTCTGATGGGCGTCGCGGTCCGGTCTGGAGCCTCCCATCTTCTTACGATGACGTCCTCTTCTTGTATTCACGCTGCGGCTCTGGCGCAGGCGTACTTTGTCTGCCCTGTTGAGGGCAGAGCAAAGTACTGCAGTGCGCAGGTGCCGGACCGGACCGCGTTATGCCGCGGTGTAACGTGGTCCATTTAACGGACGCCAAAAACGTAATGTGAACCTGGCCTTAACGACCAGGGGTATTTCAATTTTTGCTTTTTCGTTTTTTGCTCCCCTTCTTCCCAGAGCCATAACTTTTTTATGTTTCGGTCAATATGGCCATGGGAGGGCTTGTTTTCTTGCTGGACAAGTTGTACTTTTGAACGACACCATTGATTTTAACATATCATGTACTCGAAAACAGGAAAAAAATTCCAAGTGCGGACACATTGCAAAAAAAGTGCAATTCCACAGTAGTTTTTTTTTTTTTTTTTTACCATGTTCACTAAATGCTAAAACTGCCATTATGATTCTCCAGGTCATTACGAGCTCGTAGATAACAAACATGTCTAGGTTCTTTTTTATTTAAATGGTAAAAAAAATTTCAAAAATTTGCGTAAAAAAAAAAAAATTGTGCATTTTCCGATACCCGTAGCGTCGCCATTTTTCATGACCTGGGGCTGAGTGAGAGCTTATTTTTTGCGTGTCGAATTGACGTTTTTAATTATACCATTTTGGTTCAGATACGATCTTTTGATCACCCATTATTGAATTTTAATGCAATGTTGCGGTGACAAAAAAATATAATTCTGACTTTTTTTTCTTGTTAAGCCGTTTCATGATGGGGCTAATTCTTTTTTATATTGATAGATCGGGCGATTACGAATGTGGCGATACCAAATATGAGTATATTTGATATCTTAGTAACAAGTGCAATGTCACCGACAGCCGCAGCATCATGGACAACCACCGTGCGGTCACCAAAATGTTCACAGTACATATAGAGGAAGGACCATAGTTACCAAATGTAAGCCACCAGTCAGTGACCCACGACACCCGACGCGCGTTTCGCTAAGGAAAGCCTCGTCCAGGGGTGACATTCCACTTGTTACTAAGATATATTTATTCCCTATTAGTCTTTTAATATATTTAACATTAATACATACATATTTCTTATATTCTATTTAAATACTCATCATCTTTTCTCCATCCCACAAATCTTCCTTACCTGACCTATCTATCACAGTCAATGACATCATGCTTTCCCCCGTACCCGAAGTCCGATGCCTCGGAGTAACCTTCGACTCTGCCCTGTCCTTCAAACCACACATCCAAGCTCTTTCCACCTCCTGTCGCCTCCAGCTCAAAAATATCTCCAGGATCCGTCCTTTCCTCAACCCCCAATCTACTAAAATGCTTGTGCACGCCCTCATCATCTCCCGCCTTGACTACTGCAACAACCTTTTCTGCGGCCTCCCTGCTAACACCCTTGCACCTCTCCAGTCCATCCTTAACTCTGCTGCCAGACTAATCCATCTCTCTCCTCGCTACTCCCCCGCTTCCCCCCTCTGCAAATCTCTTCACTGGCTCCCATTCCCTCAGCGTATCCAGTTCAAATTACTAATACTGACCTACAAAGCCATCCATAACCTGTCTCCTCCATATATCTCTGAACTAATCTCCCGATATCTTCCCTCACATGATCTCCGGTCCTCCCAAGACCTCCTTCTCTCCTCCACACTTATTCGCTCCTCATCCAATCGCCTCCAAGACTTCTCCCGAATATCCCCCATCCACTGGAACTCTCTGCCCCAACACGTCCGACTATCAACCACAGTTGGATCCTTCAGATGGAACCTGAAAACTCATCTCTTCAGGAAAGCCTACAGCCTGCACTGACACCGCTGCTGCCTCATCACTATCGAAGCTACCGCCTCACCAACACCGGAGCTCCTGCAACCCTCAACCTACTGTCTCCTTCCCCATAATCCTGTAGAATGTAAGCCTGCAAGGGCAGGGTCCTAACCCCTCTGTATCAGTCCGTCATTGTTAGTTTGTTTACTGTATGTGATATCTGTAATTCGTATGTAACCCCTTCTCATGTACAGCACCATGGAATCAATGGTGCTATATAAAAAAAAAATAATAATAATAATAAATAATCTTTGTGCATTGTCATCTATGACCGCTGCATAGGGGATACTACTGGCTACACCTGCAGGATTTTTTTTTTCTTCTTCTTTCTAGCGGGTGTGTATATACGCACTATATGATTGATTGGGAAGGTTACTCCTTTTATATATATATATAGTTCTGTTCTGTTCCAGTCATACCTGTCGGTTGTCTCTGTATTTTGGTTGCTCCATAATTTTATGTGTGGTATATGGTTTTAGATATGTTCAAAATAAAGTTTGTATTCTTTCATATGTTATGGCCTGGTGTTCATTCTTGGTGTTAGTAATAATTATCACTTGGCTTAATTTTGATTAAAGGCGATATTATAGGTGTTATTAAATGAAAAAACACAAAAAGAATTGTCCTAAAGCCAAATTGGCTATACGGTAACTCCACACCAAACATAAAATGGGGGTGGACAAAAGTATTGGTACTGTTCAAAAAATCATGTGATGCTTCTCTAATTTGTGTAATTAACAGCACCTTTAACTTACCTGTGGCACCTAACAGGTGTTGGCAATAACTAAATCACACTTGCAGCCAGTTGACATGGATTAAAGTTGACTCAACCTCTGTCCTGTGTCCTTGTGTGTACCACATTGAGCATGGAGAAAAGAAAGAAGACCAAAGAACTGTCTGAGGACTTGAGAAACCAAATTGTGAGGAAGCATGAGCAATCTCAAGGCTACAAGTCCATCTCCAAAGACCTGAATGTTTCTGTATCTACCGTGCGCAGTGTCATCAAGAAGTTTAAAGCCCATGGCACTGTCACTAACCTCCCTAGATGTGGTCGGAAAAGAAAAATTGACAAGAGATTTCAACGCAAGATTGTGCAGATGTTGGATAAAGAACCTCGAGTAACATCCAAACAAGTTCAAGCTGCCCTGCAGTCCAAGGGTACAACAGTGTCAACCCGTACTATCTGTCGGCGTCTGAATGAAAAGGGACTGTATGGTAGGAGACCCAGGAAGACCCCACTTCTTACCCCGAGACTTAAAAAAGCCAGGCTGGAGTTTGCCAAAACTTACCTGAAAAAGCCTAAAACATTTTGGAAGAATGTTCTCTGGTCAGATGAGACAAAAGTAGAGCTTTTTGGGCAAAGGCATCAACATAGAGTTTACAGTAGAAAAAAAGAGGCATTCAAAAAAAAGAACACGGTCCCTACAGTAAAACATGGCGGAGGTTCCCTGATGTTTTGGGGTTGCTTTGCTGCATCTGGCACTGGACTGCTTGACCGTGTGCATGGCATTATGAAGTCTGAAGACTTCCAAGAAATTTTGCAGCATAATGTAGGGCCCAGTGTGAGAAAGCTGGGTCTCCCTCAGAGGTCATGTGTCTTCCAGCAGGACAATGACCCAAAACACACTTCAAAAAGCACTAAAAAATGGTTTGAGAGAAATCACTGGAGACCTCTAAGGCGGCCAGCAATAAGTCCAGACCTGAATCCCATAGAACACCTGTGGAGAGATATAAAAATGGCAGTTTGGAGAAGGCACCCTTCAAATATCAGGGACCTGGAGCAGTTTGCCAAAGAAAAGTGGTCTAAAATTCCAGCGGAGCATTGTAAGAAACTCATTGATGGTTACCGGAAGCGGTTGGTCGCAGTTATTTTGGCTAAAGGTTGTGCAACCAAGTATTAGGCCGAGGGTGCCAATACTTTTGTCTGGCCCATTTTTGGAGTTTTGTGTGAAATGATCAATCTTTTACTTTTTGCTTCATTCTCTTTTGTTTGTTTTTTATTTAAGACAAATTAAATGAAGGTAATACCAAAGAATTTGTGATTGCAATCATTTTCAGGAAGAAACTGAGTATTATCTGACAGAATTGCAGGGGTGTCAATACTTTTGGCCACAACTGTATTTGTCGTGACTGTGACACAGCAGCAACACATGCAGCTGCGGAGCTGGACAGCTGATCAGCCGGCACGCTCCATGTATCCGGGTTCCCCCTGCAGCTTATTCAGCAAGCGCTATACCTTGCCGAATAATCAATTCACTCATCTCTCCCAAGGACTAGATCCCTAGTTAAAGGGAATCTGTCAACAGTTACTTGCTACCTTATCTGAGAGCAGCATAGTGTAGAGAAAGACACTGATTCCAGCAATATACCACTTACTTTACTGGGTGCAGCAGATGTGATACAATCAGAGTTTAAATATAGCATGTAGCAGAGTTCAGAAAGCTAGTCGCTCCCACACCACAGCTTTCTGTGTATACTGTATATTGACAGTAAGCTGCTGATCAGTGCTGGGGATGTGGTTGGAGTAGGTCTCACATGGGCACCAATCCGGGCACTGTTAATCTCTGGTTTGTAGTTTTGAATTCCATCATATAGCTTACTATATGACATTCTAAAAAGGTGGAAAATAAAAATCTTTCCAGGGTGTAAATAAAAAAAAAAAACAATTGCCCCATTGTTACTCAAGTTCTTTTTTTGTTGGCTGCCCAGTGCGCAATGGCCATCAAGATTTATTACTAAGCAGAATGAATGTCATTTTCAAACAACAGAGAAATATCTGAACTCTTTGCTTGCGATGCCCTCTCTGTATATAGACGTATGAAGTCGCAGTAATGGCATACCACTTACGCTTTCTAAGTAGCAGGGAACTATTTCCTGGAATGGCAACAAGATTGTAACGAGATCTGCCTACAAGACATAGCTTAATACAGCATAACTCACAGTATAGTCTACGAATGACAGAACCGAACAGCCACCATTTGAAACTCAGCTTTTGATCCAGTGGATGGAAGAGATTCCAGATCACATGTGCCTGGTTATGTTAAAGGGGTTGGCCAGTCTAAATTGATAAGTCTGTTCTGCAGTCACTCTATGTGACTGCAGACTCATGAATCCCCGCTTCATGGATTCAGTAATCTCTGAGTATACTCAATACAATTCGATAGATTCTAAACCATTTGGATACAATAACATGCTTAGTTTATTCTGCCGTCTTCTAAACTTACAGGGTGAACATGTCTAAATGCCAGTTGCGATTTCTGGCTCTCCAAGAGTTTAAGTGAGAAACATCTGCCTTAAATTAGGGAAGAAAAACTTAATTGTTTAGACTAGGCCAAAGTGCCCTTATTTATTTAGATTGTCGGCCGAACCTCTCAATGGCGCTGGGTTCGATCGACATTAGTCTAAAGTGTATGTTGGCCTTTAGTTTGGAAAATCTTGAAAAATGTAGCATAAGTTACCTTATAATTTGTTGCATATAACATATAAAAGAGACCCAGAATCATCCTTTCACACTGTTAAAGGGGTTCTCTGCTACCTAAATGCTGTTGTTCCTGGAATAAGATAAAAAAATCCCTACCACACCGGACCCATTCCAGCGATGCCAGCATTGGGTCTCCCACTGCTCACATGACATTGTTTTGCCACTTAAGCCAATCAGTATCCACTAATGAGCTGCAGAGCTCACAGATCGCTCGGAAGAAACTTGGATGTCCGAAGGAAACGTGATTGAAGCAGCTCGTCAGCAAACACTGATTGGTTGTAGCACTCACATAGCATAACAATGTCATACAAGCGCTGGGAGACCAGAGGAAGAGGAGTATAAGGCTTTTTCTTTTTACACAGTTTACAAGGTGCTTTAATGTTAATTTAAACAGAAAAACTAATTTCTACAAGTAAGATAAAGATTTAGAGAAATACATAGTTGATATTGTATGCTAATGAGCTGCAAGTGCATTGGGGCGGGCCATGCATCTCTCCCTATTCCCTGCCTGCTGACAGCCTCCTGTCTCTAGGTTACTGAAACATGAGTGACCTGTCAGTCAGAGATAGGAGGAGGGCAGTGGATAGGGAATAGAGAGAGTGGCTGTAATTGCAGTCCCCTCCCCAGCGCACTTGCAACTCATTAGCATTCAATTTCAACAATGGATGTCTTAAAGTTGAGATTTAATCAGCATTAAAGAACTTGTACATACAGTGTATTCACCTCCCATGATATTTTTTGTGATTTGCTACCTCACAAACTGGAATTTCATCATTTTTTTCAGTGCTTGCATCAGTTCATGTAAAGAACATGCCTACAAATGTGAACATTTGGTTTTCTTTTTATTGTCAAGCAAACAACAAATAGACAGAATAACTTAAAACAACTTCACTGCGTATAAGTATTCACCCATCTAAAGCCACAGCTTAATTTTGAGGCAATTAGAGCTGCAAGTCGCTTTGGATAAGTCTCTAAGAGCTTTCCATATCTTACTACAGGGATTTTTGACCATTCCTCAAGGTAAAACTGCTCCAGCTCTTTCAAATTAGATGGTTTTCTCTTGTGAACAGCAATCTTCAAGTCTGACACACACAGATACTCAATTGGATTAAGATCTGGACAGATCTGGGCTCTGACTACGAACCAAACCACTCGAATGCTGCTTTAGCAATATGCTTTGGGTCATTGCTTTGTTGGAAGGTGAACCTCCGTTCCAGTCTCAAATCACTGACAGACTAAAATTGGTTTAGCGCAAGAATATCCTTGTATTTTGCACCATCCATCTTCCCCTCTACTCAGACCAATTTCAATGTACCTGCTCTCGAAAAACATCCCCACAGCATGATGCTGTTACCAGCATGTTTCACTGTGGGGATGGTGTTCTTGGGCTGTTGAACTGTGTTGGTTTGGTGCCAGACATAGTGTTTATCTTGGTGGCCCAAAAGTTACATTTTGGTCTTATCTGACCACAGCATCTTCCTCCATACATTTGAGGAGTGTCTCACATATCTTTTTGGCATACTCATAAAGAACCTTACAATTCTTCTGTGTAAGCAAAGGCTTTTTTCTGCCCATCTTCCATAAAGGTCACATCCATGGAGTGTACAGCTTATTGTGGTCATATGGACAAATACTCCAATCTCTGTTTGGGAACTCTGCAGCTCCTTCAGGGCTACCTTTGGTCTCTGTTCTACCTCTCTGATTAAGGCACTCCTTGCCCGGGCTGAGTGTTTTGTTGGGTGGCCCTCTCTTGGCAGGTGTGTTGTGGTACCATGTTGTTTTCATTTGATGACAATGGATTTGATGGTGCTCTGGGGATCATCAGAGATTGGGATACAGTTATATGAAAAAGTTTGGGCACCCCTATTAATCTTAAGCTTAATGTTTTCTAAAAATGGTTTTTTTTTGCAACCTCTATTTCAGTTTCATATATCTAATAACTGTTGGACACAGTAATGTTTCTGCCTTGAAATGAGGTTTATTGTACAAACCAAAAATGTGCAATCTGCATTCAAACAAAATTTGACAGGTGCATAAGTATGGGCACCCCACCAGAAAAGTAACATTAATATTTAGTAGATCCTCCTTTTGCAAAAATAACAGCCTCTAGTTGCTTCCTGTAGCTTTTAATGAGTTCCTGGATCCTGGATGAAGGTATTTTTGACCATTCCTCTTTACAAAACAATTCCAGTTCAGTTAAGTTTGATGGTCGCCGAGCATGGACAGACATCTTCAAATGATCCCACAGATGTTCAATGATATTCAGGTCTGGGGACTGGGATGGCCATTCCAGAACAGTGTAATTGTTCCTCTGCATGAATGCCTGAGTAGATTTGGAGCTGTGTTTTGGATCATTGTCTTGCTGAAAGATCCATCCCCTGTGTAACTTCAACTTTGTCACTGATTCATATGAACATTATTGTCAAGAATCTGCTGATACTGAGAGGAATCCATGCGTCCTTCAACGTTAACAAGATTCCCGGTGCCGGCATTGGCCACACAGCCCCAAAGCATGATGGAACCTCCACCAAATTTTACTGTGGGTAGCCAGTTTTTTTCTTGGAATGCTGTGTTTTTTGGCCGCCATGCATAACGCCTTTTTACATGACCAAACAACTCAGTCTTGGTTTCATCAGTCCACAGGACCTTCTTCCAAAAAGAAATTGGCTTCTCCAAATGTGCTTTTGCATACCTCAGCCGACTCTGTTTGTGGCGTGCTTGCAGAAACGGCTTCTTTCGCATCACTCTCCCATACAGCTTCTCCTTGTGCAAAGTGCGTTGTATAGATGACCGATGCACAGTGACAACATCTGCAGCAAGTTGATGCTGCAGCTCTCTGGAGGTGGTCTGAGGATTGTCCTTGACTGATCTCACCATTCTTCTTCTCTGCCTTTCTGATGTTTTTCTTGCCCTGCCACTTCTGGCCTTAACAAAAACTGTACCTGTGTTCTTCCATTTCCTTACTATGATCCTCACAGTGGAAATTGACAGGTTAAATCTCTGAGACAGCTTTTTGTATCCTTCCCCTGAACGACTATGTTGAAAAATCTTTGTTTTCAGATCATTAGACAGTTGTTTTGAGGAGCCCATGATGCCACTCTTCAGAGGAGACTCAAACAGGAGAACAACTTGCAAGTGGCCAAGTAGCTTTTCTCATGATTGCATACACCTGGCTATGAAGTTCAAAGCTCAATGAGGTTAGAAAACCAAAAAAAGTGCTTTAGTAAGTCAGTAAAAAGTAGGTAGGAGAATTTAAAACAAGAAAATGTTAAGGATGCCCATACTTATGCACGGGCCAAATTTTGTTTGAATGCAGATTGCACATTTTCTGTTAGTACAATAAACCTCATTTCAAGGCAGAAACATTACTGTGTCCAACAGTTATTAGATATATGAAACTGAAATATCTGTTGCAAAAAAAAACACAATTTTTATAAAACATTAAGCTTAAGATTAGTAGGGGTGCCTATAACTGTATTTTTTGTAACCCAACCCTGACTTGTACTTTTCAACAACTTTATCCCTGACATATTTTGAAATCTCCTTGGTCTTTATAGCGTTGTTTGGCTAGTGGTGTCTTTTGCTTCATGGATTTATAACCTCTGTGGCCTTTCAGAAAAAGTGTGTATATACTGACAGACCATGTGACAATTAGATTTTCACACAGGTGGACTTATTTTCAGTAAACATGTGACTTATGAAGGTAATTGCTTTCCCTGAAATTTTTAGGGGTGAATACTTATGCACATTTCAATTTTTAGTTATTTGATCCTATAAATTTAATTTATGCCTATATGTTTCTCACTTCACCAACTTAGAATATTTAGTGCTGATGCAGATTACAAAAATAATTTAACACAGGTTGTCATGTAAAGGTACCATCACACTTAACGATATCGTTAACGATATCGTTGCTTTTTGTGATGTAGCAACGATATCGTTAACAAAATCGTTATGCGTGACAGCGACCAACGATCAGGCCCCTGCTGGGAGATCGTTGGTCGCTGGGGAAAGTCCAGGACTTTATTTCGTCGCTGGATCACCCGCTGACATCGCTGAATCGGCATGTGTGACGCCGATTCAGCGATGTCTTCACTGGTAACCAGGTTAAACATCGGGTTACTAAGCGCAGGGCCGCACTTAGTAACCCGATGTTTACCCTGGTTACCATTGTAAAAGTAAAAAAAAAAACACTACATACTTACATTCCTGTCACGTTCCTCAGCGTCAGCTTCCCTGCGTCCCCCAGTGTCAGCGCCGGACGGCCGTAAAGAAGAGCACAGCGGTGACGTCACCGCTGTGCTTTCCGGCCAGCGCGCTTACACAGTGCAGGGAAGCTGACGCTGGGGGACGCGACAGGAATGTAAGTATGTAGTGTTTTTTTTTTTACTTTTACAATGGTAACCAGGGTAAACATCGGGTTACTAAGCGCGGCCCTGCGCTTAGTAACCCGATGTTTACCCTGGTTACCCGGGGACTTCGGGATCGTTGGTCGCTGGAGAGCTGTCTGTGTGACAGCTCTCCAGCGACCAAACAGCGACGCTGCAGCGATCGGCATCGTTGTCTAGATCGCTGCAGCGTCGCTTAATGTGACGGTACGTTTAGATAGGTAAAAAGCCAAGGGGGTGAATACTTTCGCAAGCCACTGTACATGCCATTAGTTTGGGGTATAAAATCCAAATGACCTAGGACTTAATTCCCATCTACTATATATTTGTCTAAGGGTCACTTTCACTTCCGTCTTTCTGTCTGTCCTTCTGTCTGTCACGGATATTCATTGGTCGCGGCCTCTGTCTGTCATGGGATCCAAGTAGCTGATTGGTCGTGGCAAAATGCCCACGACCATTGCCATGACCAATCAGCGACAGGCGCAGTCCGGCGGCAACATGGCCGCTCCATCCTCCCCGCAGTCAGTGCCCGCTCCGTACTCCCCTCCAGTCAGCGCCCAGACAGGGTTAATGGCAGCACTAATGGACTGAGTTATGCCGCGGTGTAACGCACTCCATTAACGCTGCTATTAACCCTGTGTGACCAACTTTTTTACTATTGATGCTGCCTATGCAGCCTCAATACTAAAAAGATCTAATGTTAAAGATAATAAAAAAAAAAAAAAATCATCATGTACTCACATTCCGGCGCCTTTCGCGACGCTCCGGTGACAGTCCATGCAAGCGGCAGGTTCCGGTGGCAAAGATGGTATGCGACAAGGACCTGCCATGACGTCACAGTCATGTGACCACGACGTCATCACAGGTCCTGCGCCCATACCAACCCTGGGACCGGAAGCTGCCGGGTGCACCGCACACAGGGCCAGGACTTCAACGGAGGGTGAGTATATGTTTATTTTTTATTTTAAGTCTGTGTACTACATGGCTCTGTGCTGTATACTCTGTCGCTGTGCAATATACTACGTGACTGGGCAATATACTACGTGACTGGGCAATATACTACGTGGCTGGGCAATATACTACGTGACTGAGCTATATACTACGTGACTGGGCAATATACTACATGGCTGGGCAATATACTACGTGGCTGGGCAATATACTACGTGGACATGCATATTCTAGAATACCCGATGCGTTAGAATCGGGCCACCATCTAGTAATAATAAATAATAATCTTTATTTGCAGATGATGCAAAACTATGTAAAGCAGTTAATACAAGAGAAGATAGTATTCTGCTACAGATGGATCTGGATAAGTTGGAAACTTGGGCTGAAAGGTGGCAGATGAGGTTTAACAATGATAAATGTAAGGTTATACACATGGGAAGAAGGAATCAATATCACCATTACACACTGAACGGGAAACCACTGGGTAAATCTGACAGGGAGAAGGACTTGGGGATCCTAGTTAATGATAAACTTACCTGGAGCAGCCAGTGCCAGGCAGCAGCTGCCAAGGCAAACAGGATCATGGGGTGCATTAAAAGAGGTCTGGATACACATGATGAGAGCATTATACTGCCTCTGTACAAATCCCTAGTAGACCGCACATGGAGTACTGTGTCCAGTTTTGGGCACCGGTGCTCAGGAAGGATATAATGGAACTAGAGAGAGTACAAAGGAGGGCAACAAAATTAATAAAGGGGATGGGAGAACTACAATACCCAGATAGATTAGCGAAATTAGGATTATTTAGTCTAGAAAAAAGACGACTGAGGGGCGATCTAATAACTATGTATAAGTATATAAGGGGACAATACAAATATCTCGCTGAGGATCTGTTTATACCAAGGAAGGTGATGGGCACAAGGGGGCATTCTTTGCGTCTGGAGGATAGAAGGTTTTTCCACCAACATAGAAGAGGATTCTTTACTGTTAGGGCGGTGAGAATCTGGAATAGCTTGCCTGAGCAGGTGGTGATGGCGAACTCAGTCGAGGGGTTCAAGAGAGGCCTGGATGTCTTCCTGGAGCAGAACAATATTGTATCATACAATTATTAGGTACTGTAGAAGGACGTAGATCTGGGGATTTATTATGATGGAATATAGGCTGAACTGGATGGACAAATGTCTTTTTTCAGCCTTACTAGCTATGTTACTATGTTATTTTTATATAGCACTAACATTCTGCAGCGCTTTATAGTTTGCACACATTTTCATCGCTGTCCCCAATGAGGCTCACAATCGAAATTCCCTATCAGTATGTCTTTGGAATGTGGGAGGAAACCGGAGAACCCGGAGGAAACCCACGCAAACACGGGGAGAACATACAAACTCTTTGCAGATGTTGTCCAGGGTGGGGCTTGAACCCAGGACTCCAGCGCTGCAAGGCTGGAGTGCTATCCACTGAGCCACCGTGCTGCCCCATGGACGGGATAGTACGTCATATGCGATCACGGCCGGGAGTCAGCTGATTATCATATCTGACACCCGGGACTACCATATATACTCGAGTATAAGCCGAGATTTTCAGCCCAAACTTTTGGGCTGAAAGTGCCCCTCTCGGCTTATACTCGATTCACTGTGGGCGGCAGGGGGGAGAGGGCGTTGAGGCATACTCACCTAGTCCCGGCGATCCTGACGCTCCCCCTGCCCGTCCCACGGTCTCCGGGTGCCGCAGCTCTTCCCCTGTTCAGCGGTCACGTGGGACCGCTCATTAGAGAAATGAATATGGACTCCACACTCCCATGAGCGGTAATGGTGACCGCTGATAGAGGAAGAGGCTGCGGCACCGAAGACCAGCTGTCCGGGAGAAGGTGCGGGACGCCGGGAGCAGGTAAGTATTACATATTCACCTTTCCACGTTCCACACGCCGGGCGCCGCTCCATCTTCCCGGCGTCTCTCCGCACTGACTGTGCTGGTCAGAGGGCGCGATGACACATATAGTGTGCACGCCGCCCTCTGCCTGATCAGTCAGTGCGGAGAGACGCCGGGACGGGACGCCGAAGAGCTGCATGCAAGAGAGGTGAGTATGGCATTTTTTTTTTATTGCAGCAGCAGCAGCAATGGCACAGCTTTATACGGAGCATCTATGGGGCAATAATGAACGGTGAAGAGCACTATATGGCATAGCTATGGGGCAATAATGAATGGTGCAGAGCACTATATGGCACAGCTATGGGTCAATAATGAACGGTGCAGGGCACTATATGGCACAGCTATGGGGCAATAATGAACGGTGCAGAGCACTATATGGCACAGCTATGGGGCAATAATGAACGGTGCAGAGCACTATATGGCACAGCTATGGGGCAATAATGAACGGTGCAAAGCACTATATGGCACAGCTATGGGGCAATAATGAACGGTGCAGAGCACTATATGGCACAGCTATGGGGCAATAATGAACGGTGCAGAGCACTATATGGCACAGCTATGGGGCAATAATGAATGGTGCAGAGCACTATATGGCACAGCTATGGGGCAATAATGAACGGTGCAGAGCACTATATGGCACAGCTATGGGGCAATAATGAACGGTGCAGAGCACTATATGGCACAGCTATGGGGCAATAATGAACGGTGCAGAGCACTATATGGCACAGCTATGGGGCAATAATGAACGGTGCAGAGCACTATATGGCACAGCTATGGGGCCATAATGAACGGCATGGAGCATCTATATTTATTTTTGAAATTCACCGGTAGCTGCTGCATTTTCCACCCTAGGCTTAAACTCAAGTCAATAAGTTTTCCCAGGTTTTTGTGGCAAAATTAGGGGGGTCGGCTTATACTCGGGTCGGCTTATACTCGAGTATATACGGTAAGTGCCAGGAGTGGTCATGGACCGCTCCTGGCACTTTAACTCCCTGAACGCTGCGATCAAACAAGACCGCAGCATTCCAGTGGCATAGAGAAGTATCGTGCAGGAAGGGGGCTCACTACTGGCTTCCCAGAGACCCTCGAACAACGCGATGTGATCACGTTGTTCTGAGGTTCTCCCTGCCCGCAGACCCACGATCCAAGATGGCCGCGAGGTCCTTCTGGGTCCTACAGGGAGGTGGCTTGTCAGTGCCTGCTGAGAGCAAGACATGAGAAGCCTCCTTCAGTGCCTGTCAGATCGTTGATCTAACATAGTGCTGTGCAAAGTGTCAGATCAACGATCTGACTTTAAACAGTGATGTCCCACCTTGGGACAATGTAAAAAAGTTAAAAAAAATATTATACTGTGTAAAAATATATATTTTTTTAATTCATAAATAAAGAAAACAAAATATATTGTTCCAATAAATACATTTCTTTATGTAAATAAAAAAACAAACAATAAAAGTGTACATATTTAGTATCGCCACGTCCGTAGCGACCCGACCTATAAAACTATCCCACTAGTTAACCCCTTCAGTGAACACCGTAAAAAAATAAATAAAAAAACAATGCTTTATCATCATACCACTGAACAAAAATTGGAATAACACACAATCAAAAAGACAGATATAAATAAACATGGTACCACTGAAAACGTCATCTTGTCCCGCAAAAAACGAGCCACCATACAGGGTCATCAGCGAAAAAAATAAAAAACTATAGCTCTCAGAATAAAGGGATGCAAAAAGAATAATTTTTTTATATAAAATAGTTTTTATTGTATAAAAGCACCAAAACATAAAAAAATATACCGTATATACTCGAGTATAAGCTGACCCGAGTATAAGCCGACCCCCCTAATTTTGCCACAAAAAACTGGGAAAACTTATTGACTCGAGTATAAGCCTAGGGTGGAAATGCAGCATTTACCGGTGAATTTCAAAAATAAAAATAGATCATTATTTCCCCATAGCTGTGCCATATAGTGCTCTACACCATTCATATTTCCCCATAGCTGTGCCCCATATAGTGCTCTGCACCGTTCATTGTGCCCCCTAGCTGTGCCTTATACGGTGCTCTGCACCGTTCATTGTGCCCCCTAGCTGTGCCTTATACGGTGCTCTGCACCGTTCATTGTGCCCCCTAGCTGTGCCTTATACGGTGCTCTGCACCGTTCATTGTGCCCCCTAGCTGTGCCATATACGGTGCTCTGCACCGTTCATTGTGCCCCCTAGCTGTGCCATATACGGTGCTCTGCACCGTTCACTGTGCCCCATAGATGTGCCATATACGGTGCTCTGCACCGTTCATTGTGCCCCCTAGCTGTGCCATATACGGTGCTCTGCACCGTTCACTGTGCCCCATAGATGTGCCTTATACGGTGCTCTGCACCGTTCACTGTGCCCCCTAGCTGTGCCTTATACGGTGCTCTGCACCGTTCATTGTGCCCCCTAGCTGTGCCTTATACGGTGCTCTGCACCGTTCACTGTGCCCCCTAGCTGTGCCTTATACGGTGCTCTGCACCGTTCACTGTGCCCCATAGATGCTCCACATTAATCTGTGCTGCCGCTGCTACAATAAAAAAAAAAAAAACACATACTCACCTCCCTTGATTGCAGCTCCCAGCGTCTCGTTCCGGCGCCTCCATCTTCCCGGCGTCTCTGCTCTGACTGATCAGGCAGAGGGCGCCGCGCACACTATATGCGTCATCGCGCCCTCTGCCTGATCAGTCAGAGAGCGCAGACGCCGGGAAGATGGAGGCGCCGGCCGGGAAGATGGAGCGGCGCCCGGCGGCTGGAACGAGGACAGGTGAATATAACATACTCACCTAGTCCTGGCGATCCTCGCGCTGTCCCCTCCTGTCTTCGGCGCTGCAGCTTCTTTCTCTATCAGCGGTCACCGGCACCGCTGATTAGAGAAATGAATAAGCGGCTCCGCCCCTATGGGAGGTGGAGCCGCTTATTCATATCTCTAATGAGCGGTCCCACGTGACCGCTGAAGAGAGGAAGAAGCTGCAGCGCCGAAGCCCGTGGGACGGCAGGGACAGCGCGAGGATCGCTGGGACTAGGTAAGTATACCCCAGCGCCCTCAGCCCCTCACCTGCCGACCCCACCGCTACCGTGACTCGAGTATAAGCCGAGGTGGGCACTTTCAGCCCTAAAATTTGGGCTGAAAATCTCGGCTTATACTCGAGTATATACGGTAAATGAGGTATCGCTGTAATCGTACTAATCCGAAGAATAAAACTGCTTTATCAATTTTACCACATGCGGAACCGTAAAAACGCACCACCCAAAATAAATTCATAAATTGCTGGTGTTTGTTCATTCTGCCTCCCAAAAATCGCAATAAAAAGCAATCAAAAAATGTTACATGCTCAAAAATGGTACCAATAAAAACATCAACTCGTCCCGCAAAAAACAAGACCTCACATGACTTTGTGGGCCAAAATATGGAAAAAGTATAGCTCTCAAAATGTGGTGATGCAAAAACTATTTTTTACAATAAAAAGCGTCTTTTAGTGTGTGACAGCTGCTGCCAAACATAAAAACCCACTATAAAAAAAACCCTTATTTAGGGAAAAATAATAAAATAAAAAAAGTGTTTATTTCCATTTTCCCATTAGGGTAAGGGCTAAAGTTAGGGTTAGGGTTGGGGCTAAAGTTAGGGTTTGGATTATGTTTACGGTTGGGTTAGGGTTGGGGTGTCAGGGTTAGGGGTGTGGTTAGGGTTATGGTTGAGACTAGGGTTAGGGGTGTGTTGGGTTTAGGGGTGTGGTTAGGGTTGGGATTATGGTTAGGGTTGTGTTCAGGTTATGGTTGGAGTTAGAATGGAGGGGTTTCCACTGTTTAGGCACATCAGGGGCTCTCCAAACGCGACATCACGTTCGATCTCAATTCCAGCCAATTCTGCATTGATAAAGTAAAATGGCGCTCCTTCCCTTCCGAGCTCTGCAGTATGCCCAAAGAGTGGTTTACCCCCACATATGGTGTATCAGCGTACTCAGAACAAATTGTACAACAACTTTTGAGATCCAATTTCTCCTGTTACCCTTGGTAAAATAAAACAAATTGGATCTGAAGTAAATTTTTTGTGAAAAAAGGTTAAATATTCATTTTTGCAAAAACATTCCAAAAATTCCTGTGAAGCACCTGAAGGGTTAATAAACTTCTTGAATGTGGTTTTGAGCACCTTGAGGGGTGCAGTTTTTAGAATGGTGACATTTTTGGGAATTTTCTATCACATAGACCCCTCAAAGTGACCTCAAATGTGATGTGGTCCCTAAAAAAATGGTGTTGTAAAGAATGAGAAATCGCTGGTCAACTTTTAACCCTTATAACTTCCTAACAAAAAAAATGTTTGTTCCAAAATTGTGCTGATGTAAAGTAGACATGTGGGAAATGTTACTTATTAAGTATTTTGTGTGACATATCTCTGTGATCTAAGAGCATGAAAATTCAAAGTTTTCAAAATTCAAATTTTTTTTCTCAAATAACCACAAGTCATGTCATATAGAAATTTTACCACTAGCGTGAAGTAAAATATAATGTAGGAGAACGTGGTCAAATTCTGCGCTGCTGAATCATGTAGTCCAAAGGTGTTGTTAAAAAGTGGTCTTTATTCAACGCATTTCTGAGTTTCAAAGAACTCCTTCATCAGGATTACCACATAAGATGTCCATGGAAGCGTTCCAGTTATTACCTCATAAAGGAACAGTGGTCAGAACTGTAAAAATTGGCCCTGTCATTAACATGCAAACCACCCTTGGTGGTTTAGGGGGTCAATTTCTGTCAGGAAAGACAGATATAAATCAGATCAAATGGCCATTTACAAACAAAAATTTTGGTCTGGTTGGACAGAAATTGGTCAAAGGGCAACCGTAACTCCTTAATCCCATATGATGTACTATCCCGTCGAGGTGGGGTGGGCCCGTATGACCACCGACGGGATAGTACGTCATATGCGATCGGCCGCGCTCTCGTGGGGGAGCGCGGCCGATCGCAGCCGGGTGTCAGCTGACTATCGCAGCTGACATCCGGCACTATGTGCCAGGAATGGTCACGGACAGCTCCTGGCACATTGACCCCCGGAACACTGCGATCAAATATGATCGCAGCGTGCCGGCGGAACAGGGAAGTATCGCGCAGGGAGGGGGCTCCCTGCGTGCTTCCCTGAGACACTCGGTACAAGGCAATGTACTCACCTTGTACTAAGCGTCTCCTCCCTGCAGGCCCCGGATCCAAAAAGGCCACGGGGCTACATCCGGGTCCTGCAAGGAGGTGGCTTACCAGCGCCTGCTCAGAGCAAGCTCTGGTAAGCCTGCAGCCCTTCATGTCAGATCGCTGATCTGACACAGTGCCTCTGCAAAGTGTCAGATCGGTGATCTGACCCTATAGCATGATGACCCCTCCCCCCCCCCCCCCCCCCCCCGGGCAATGTTATAAAGTTTAAAAAAAAATATTCACATGTGTAAAAAAAAAAAAAAATTCCTAAATAAAGCAAAAAAAATATATTGTTCCCATAAATACATTTCTTCATCTAAATAATAAAAATAAAACAATAAAAGTACACATATTTAGTATCGCCGCGTCCGTAACGACCCCACCTATAAAACTAGCCAGCTAGTTAACCCTTCAGTGAACGTAGTAAAAAAAAAAAAGAGGCAAAAAACAACCCTTTAATATCATACCGCTGAACAAAAAGTGGAATAATACGCGATCAAAAAGACGGATATAAATAACCATGGTACTGCTGAAAATGTCATCTTGTCCCGCAAAAAACGAGCCGCCATACAGCATCAGCAGCAAAAAAATAAAAGTTATAGTCCTCAGAATGAAGCGATGCAAAAATAATAATTTTTTTCTATAAAATAGTTTTTATTGTATAAAAGCGCCAAAACATAAAAAATGATATAAATGAGGTGTCGCTGTAATCTTACTGACCCGAAGAATAAAACTGCTTTATCAATTTCACCAAACGTGGAACGGTATTAAACGCCCTCCCAAAAAAGAAATTTATGAATAGATGGTTTTTAGTCATTCTGCCTCACAAAAATAAAAAGCGATCAAAAAATGTCACGTGCCGAAAATGTTACCAATAAAAACGTCAACTCGTCCCGCAAAAAAGACCTCACATGACTCTGTGGACCAAAATAGGGAAAAATTATAGCTGTCAAAATCTGCAGACGCAAAAACTATTTTTCGCAATAAAAAGCATCTTTTAGTGTGTGACTGCTATCAATCATAAAAATCCGTTAAAAAATGCTATAAATAGTAAATGAAACCCCCCTTCATCACCCCCTTAGTTAGGGAAAAATAATAAAATTAAAAAAATGTATTTATTTCCATTTTCCCATTAGGGGTGGGGCTAGGGTTAGGGCTAGGGTTGTGTCTAGTGTTAGGGTTGGGGCTAGGGTTTCAGTTAAAATTAGGGGTTTCCACTGTTTAGGCACATCAGGGGTTCTACAAATGCGACATGGCGTCCGATCTCAATTCCAGCCAATTCTGCGTTGAAAAAGTAAAACAGTGCTCCTTCCCTTCCGAGCTCTCCTGTGCGCCCAAACAGGGGTTTACCCCAACATATGGGGTATCAGCGTACTCAGGACAAATTGGACAACAACTTTTGGGGTCCATTTTCTCCTGTTACCCTTGGTAAAATAAAACAAATTGGAGATGAATTAAATATTGTGTGAAAAAAAGTTAAATGTTCATTTTTATTTAAACATTCCAAAAATTCCTGTGAAACACCTGAAGGGTTAATAAACTTCTTGAATGTGGTTCTGAGCACCTTGAGGGGTGCAGTTTTTAGAATGGTGTCACACTTGGTTATTTTCTATCATATAGACCCCTCAAAATGACTTCAAATGAGATGTGGTCCCTAAAAAAAATGGTGTTGTAAAAATGAGAAATTGCTGGTCAACTTTTAACCCTTATAACTCCTTAACAAAAAAATGTTGGTTCCACAATTGTGCTGATGTAAAGTAAACATGTGGGAAATGTTACTTATTAAGTATTTTATGTGACATATCTCTGTGATTTAAGGGCATAAAAATTCAAAGTTGGAAAATTGCGAAATTGTCAAAATTTTCACCAAATTTCCGGTTTTTTTCACAAATAAGCGCAAATCTTATCGAAGAAATTTTACCACTATCATGAAGTAGAATATGTCACGAGAAAACAATGTCAGAATCATCAGGATCCGTTGAAGCGTTCCAGAGTTATAACCTCATAAAGGGACAGTGGTCAGAATTGTAAAAATTGGCCCGGTCATTAACGTGCAAACCACCCTTGCGGCTTAAAGGGAAGGTGCCGCGTTTTAATATTGTAAAAAAAAAAAAAAAAACTCTTTAATTCCTTATTTTTATAAGTTATTTTCAAGTGCATAGTATTTATTGTTTTTTTTTTATTCATTTTTTTTTCTGCCACTGGGCGCCGCCATTTTCATTTGCAGGACTGTAAGTGTAGCTGCACGACACTTACAGTCTTCACATACGGCTGCCCTGGACATAGAGATCAGTAGTCGGGAGGCGACCCCATAGCTGGCATTGTCTGCTCTCTGTTCTGATGTGGCCACGCCCCCTGGGCTGTCTCCACATCACAGCAGAGGCAGGAGGTCGGCGCCATCTTGCTTCAGTCTACAGTGGAGTGTGCCTGTGAGCTCCACTGTGACTGAGCTGTGCTGTTGGAGGAGCAGCTCCATCTGTCTCCCCTCAACACTCAGCGGCCGTTCCCTGTCCTCTGCTGCCTGGTGTGTGGCTGAATCTCTAGAATCGCTAGAGAGTCTGAAGTGCTGTGGTCTGATGTTCTCTTATCAGGAGCTGCAGAGAGGTAACAGAGGGGGATGGGGGAGGCTCTGTGCTGCTCGACCTCATACTGCAGCTCCTCACAGGACATCAGACCCTGCATCTATCACTATACTGTGCTGAGCCATGTATCTAATCCTCTCCTGTGTGATACTGACTGCTGAGCCGTGTATCTAATCCTCTCCTGTGTGATACTGACTGCTGAGCCGTGTATCTAATCCTATCCTGTGTGATACTGACTGCTGAGCCGTGTATCTAATCCTCTCCTGTGTGATACTGTCTGCTGAGCCGTGTATCTAATCCTCCTGTGGAATACTGACTGCTGAGCCATGTATCTAATCCTCTCCTGTGTGATACTGTCTGCTGAGCCGTGTATCTAATCCTCCTGTGGAATACTGACTGCTGAGCCGTGTATCTAATCCTCTCCTGTGTGATACTGTCTGCTGAGCCGTGTATCTAATCCTCCTGTGGAATACTGACTGCTGAGCCGTGTATCTAATCCTCTTGTGGAATACTGTCTGCTGAGCCGTGTATCTAATCATCTCCTGTGTGATACTGTCTGCTGAGCCGTGTATCTAATCCTCCTGTGGAATACTGACTGCTGAGCCGTGTATCTAATCCTCTCCTGTGTGATACTGTCTGCTGAGCCGTGTATCTAATCCTCCTGTGGAATACTGACTGCTGAGCCGTGTATCTAATCCTCTCCTGTGTGATACTGTCTGCTGAGCCGTGTATCTAATCCTCCTGTGGAATACTGACTGCTGAGCCGTGTATCTAATCCTCTCCTGTGTGATACTGTCTGGTGAACCGTGTATCTAATCCACTTCTATGCACTCCTCTCCCCCCTGCATATCTTTCCCCATTGCGCACACAACTCAATGCGTGCGGTAACAGGAGCTGCGAGCGTCATGCTGTATTATGGCATTATGTGAGATCTATATGACGGTATTATGTGATCTGTATGGTGGTATTATGCTTGATCAGTATTGTGAGAATTATATGGTGGAATTGTGTGTGATCTATATGGTGGTATTATGTGAGAACACTGGCAGCATTATGTGTGATCTATATGGCGGTATTATGTGAGAACACTATGGCAGTATTATGTGCGATCTATATGGTGGTATGTGAGAACACTGGCAGTATTATGTGTGATCTATATGGTGGTATGTGAGAACACTGGCGGTATTATGTGTGATCTATATGGTGGTATGTGAGAACACTGGCGGTATTATGTGTGATCTATATGGCGGTATTATGTGAGAACACTATGGCAGTATTATGTGTGATCTATATGGCGGTATGTGAGAACACTGGCGGTATTATGTGTGATCTATATGGCGGTATTATGTGAGAACACTGGCAGTATTATGTGTTATCTATATGGCGGTATGTGAGAACACTGGCGGTATTATGTGTGATCTATATGGTGGTATTATGTGAGAACTGTATGACAGTATTGTGTGATCTATTTGATAGTATTGTGTGTGATCTATATGGCGGTATTATGTGAGAACACTATGGCAGTATTATCTTCAGAAAGCGGACCCATTCTATGGTGGTTCTGGCTGAGCACCTGCACGCGGGTCTGGGGTAATAGAGGGGCAGCAGGACCTCCAGTTAGGTGCAGTCAGGGCTGGTGAGGCAGCTGAAGAGAAGCGTCTCATTTTTATTGTTACTATATGGCTACATTTCCTTCCCAGCGTCACCCCGACTGTGCCTGTCACCTCGCTTTCACACATTGCCAGGACAGGATGGAGAAGACAGGATCTGAGGAGGGGAATGGGGTCTGCATGCAAAGTTTGGATCAGACCAGGCCATCAATCCGCAGAAATGTTTCCTGGATTTCTGTGGCGCAAACAAGCAGACGGTCCATCCATGTGTATAAAAGACAGCGCTCTATGTACAATCCCTGGCTGCTCCGCACACCGAACAGGGGGCCCCCATAGACCAGCACACTGCTCTCCTGAAATACTCTGTGCTGCTGTCACCCTGCTCCCTCCACCACATATCTCCCAGAATCCATGCTGCCTGCCATCCTCGGTGACTGTCTACTTGTCAGTATAAGGCTGCTTTCACACTAGCGTCGGTACGGGCCTTTCGCAGTGCGTCATACCGACTCATGCTGTGAAAGAAATGTCCGATGTGGGCAGCAGAAGCAGTCTTACGACGCTTCCGCTGCCCCATTATAAGGTTTGGGCATGAGGGGGCGGAGTTTCGGCCGTGCATGTGCAGTTGAAAATGGTGGACTCGACGCACAAACGTTACATGTAACTTTTTTTGTGGCGGCGGTCCACCAAAACATGACGCAACCGTCGCACGACAGTTGTGACGTGTGGCAATACGTCGCAATACGTCGGTAATGTTAGTCTATGGGGAAAAACGCATCCTGCAGACAACTTTGCAGGATGCGTTTTTTCTCCTGAATGACGCATTGCAACGTACAGCCAAAAACGCTAGTGTGAAAGTAGCCTAAGGCTGCCGTCCACTATCAGTATTTGGTCAGTATTTTACCTCAGTATTTGTAAGCCAAAACCAGGAGTGGGTGATAAATGCAGAAGTGGTGCATATGTTTCTATTATACTTTTCCTCTAATTGTTCCTCTCCTGGTTTTGGCTACAAATACTGAAGTAAAATACTGACCAAATACTGATAGTGTGACGGCAGCCATACTCTGCGGTCACCAACAAAATGGCTGCTCACTGGGTTCCTGAATATCATCCTCTCTAATCCCTTAGCAAACACCCAGAAGGGGAGGAGAGGAGACATCACACACGTCAGCAGACTCCGCCCATAATTACTGCAGTGCTGTAATGTGAGCTATTTGTACACTAGGTTTTTCTGAAATTTCAGCAGCTGCTCCCCCTAGTGTTGAAAAGTGGAAATTCGAAAAACTTTTCAAATTATTTTTCATATTTTACTAAATTATAAACAAATGATAATATTTTTTAAGAAAATGTAATCATTAATTCTTTACATTTTTACAATTTCTGAAAAAAAAATTTTTTTGATGGCACCTTCCCTTTAAGGGGTTAAAGCCTTATACACATTAGACTAATGAAAAATAGAAAAAAAGTGGAGTTCGGCTCAACAGGACTGGATTTCCTTTTCCTTTTCAAAAGAAAATATAGTGCATACAAAAGAAAAATGTACATGATTAACACGACCAAGTCAACGCGTTTCGACTGCACTAGGTAGTCTTACTCATGACTCATGTCGACCATGTAAATTTTTCTTTTGTATGCACTATATTATCTTTTGAAAAAGAAAAGGAAATCCAGTCCTGTTGAGCTGGACTCCAATTTTTTTCTATTTTCCTTGATGTGAGGCCAGGGCGAGGCCGGAGTCTGAGACCCAGGTGGATGAGCATAGAGCTACTGGGTGAGCTGGAATCAAGTTTCTATAAACATTAGACTAATGTTGGCCGAAACCACCGATATCAATGAGTTTGCTGACTGGCTAATGTTTATGGGTGCCCCAGACAACTAATTGGTGGGGGAAGTGCCAATCAGGAAATGTCCGATTTAGGACCTGACGATAGCCATGTTCTCGGAGATAAGCTCCCGCTGCAGATGTTGGCGATTTTTCTCTCTACCATGTCACCTTTTTTCATTACAAGACATTAGCACCCCTCTTTTCCTTTTTTTATTTGACTACAAGCTGGAATTAAATTTCTCTATTTCAATCTGCTAATTTAAAAGGACAGATTCCAGGCAACTTCACACCCTTGTACCCATATGTGGGTTAACATTCAACTCATTTTCTAGAGCCATTACTGCTTGAGAGGCTAAATACAGATACAAACTGTTTCAGCCCATGAAATCTGTTTCAAGTGCAATATATAAATATAGAATCTCTCTCACTTGTGTTATTCGGGCTCAGCTGCCAATATGAAGAATAAAAACAATAATAATTGGGGAAAATAAAAAGCCACGCTAGCAGCAGCCCACTCCTTCGGCAGCCAGAATCAGCCTGGGTTTCATTAATGACTCTTTTGTAATCATTAAATCTGACGTCAAATACACTGCATTCACTGAGCTCTCCTCACCCTCTGGTGCATACAGATATAGATCAGGAGAAGGCACCAAATTCTGGCAGTATTATAATTCCATTAATCCTCACTGTTGAATTTTCGAAGAACAGGGAGTAAAAATACAGCTGCAGTGTTAGTAATGGTGCTGCCCCTTGATAGTGCACATTGCATAATCTTGCCGTTCTTTAATGATTTTGCGATCTATCATTCTTCATTACAAATGCCAGCTAAGCCGAACTGCAGAATCACTGTAGCTTTGTTGATACCTTACCTTAAAAGGGTTTTTCACCCTAGGGCAAATTTTCGGTTTGCAGTGCAGCTTGCCAAATACTAAAAGTGTGTACATAGTCTTTGGCAATATACACACTGGTAGTGTGCGGCACTGCACTGTTGCCAAGTATTTGCCCTGGTGTCAAAAATTACTTACGGTATTTTGAAAGCATAAGTTTATTATTTTTTTGGTCAAAATTGTATGAGGTCTTTGTTTCGTGGCATCAGATGACGTTTTAATTGCTACCATTCTGTGGTATTAACACTGATTTAATTTATATATATATAAATTATATATAGTCCTCCATATAGTATAATACACTCCCTATAGTCCTCCATATATTATAATGTGCACCACAGTCTCCATATAGTATAATACACTCCCTATAGTCCTCCATATATTATAATGTGCACCACAGTCTCCATATAGTATAATACACTCCCTATAGTCCTCCATATATTATAATGTGCACCACAGTCTCCATATAGTATAATACACTCCCTATAGTCCTCCATATATTATAATGTGCACCACAGTCTCCATATAGTATAATACACTCCCTATAGTCCTCCATATATATATATTTATATAATTTAATTTATATACCGTATAAGACGACCCGAGTATAAGCGGACCCCCCTAATTTTGCCAAAAAAAATGGGAAAACTTAATGACTCGAGTATAAGCCTAGGGTGGGAAATGCAGCAGCTACTGGTACATTTCAAATATAAAAATAGATACCAATAAAAGTAAAATGAATTGAGATATCAGTAGGTTAAGTGTTTTTGAATATCGATATTGAATCAGGAGCCCCATATAATGCTCCATGCAGTTCATGATGGGCCCCATAAGATGCTCCATATTAAAATATAATGCTGCACAAAGGTTAATAATGGCCCCATAAGATGCTCCATAGACACATTTGCCACATACAGTGCTGCATAAGGGTTAATAATGGCCCCATAAGATGCTCCAGAGACACTTGCCCCATATAATGCTGCACAAACGTTGATTATGGCCCAATAAGATGCTCAATAAAGATATTTGCCCCATATAGTGCTGCACAAACGTTGATTATGGCTCCATAAGATGCTCCATAGAGATATTTGCCCCATATGCTGTTGCTGCGATAAAAAAAAAAAAAAAATTCACCTCTCGTCGTTCAGGCCCCCACCACTTGCAATATTCACCTGTCCTCGTTCCAGCTCTGCTGTGTCTTCCATGTCCTCTGCACTAACGTTCAGGCAGAGGGCGTGGACCAGGGCCGGACTGGGACTAAAATTCAGCCCTGGCATTTGAAGTTACACAGGCCCACTTGTCACATGGTGACTGCATAATATCTTTGTAAACTTGTAGGCAGAGCCGGTTTTAGGCAAAGTGGGGCCCTAGGCAAAGTTTATAATGGGGCCCCAAATGCTAACATATTGCACATCACACAAAAGCATTTCGGTTGTATTTACATGCGCTGAGTTCAGGCCGCTAAATGAGTTTGATCGACAATACTGAAGTTGTTCAACACTTGTTTCCCGGCCTCTTTCCACCAGCTGAGGAATAATGATGGGACAGAACCATCACTGATCACCATACAGTATCATGTTATCAGCAGCACATTTACAGTTTACACCGGCGATGTGCTGCTGAGAACAAGGATTTTTGTTCCGGCAAAAACAATCTGAATATTCAGCATTTTACTTGTTTAGTAAAATACACCCCATAGTCCTCCATATATTATAATGTGCACCACAGTCCTCCATATAGTATAATACACTCCCTATAGTCCTCCGTATATTATAATGTGCACCACAGTCCTCCATATAGTATAATACACTCCCTATAGTCCTCCATATATTATAATGTGCACCACAGTCCTCCATATAGTATAATACACTCCCTATAGTCCTCCATATATTAAAATACACTGCTCAGTCCTCCACATAGTATATTACACTCCTCAGTCCTTCATACAGCATAATATATATAATGCTCCGCCATAGTCATCCATGTAGTACAATTCACTTCCCATAGTATAATGCACCGCATAGTTCTTCATATAGTATAACGTATTCCCCATAGTCCTCAATGCAGTATAATGCAGCCCACATAAAGTATAATGCAGCCACCACCCTACAGAGTATAATGCAGCCACCCCAGAGTATAATGCAGCCACCCCAGAGTATAATGTAACCCCCCAAAAAATATAATGCAGCCTCCCCATAGAGTATGATGCAATCACCCCTCATAGAATATAAATATAATACAGCCCCCCATAGAATATAATGTAGCCCCGAATAGAATAGAATACAGCCCACCTCCCCATAGAATATAATGGAGCCCCATCAAAGAGTATCATGCAATCATAGTATATAGCACAGCCTGCATAATATAGCACAGCCCGCGTAGTAGTATACAGCACAGCCCGTGTAGTAGTATACAGCACAGCCCGCGTAGTAGTATATACAGCACAGCCCGCGTAGTAGTATATACAGCACAGCCCGCGTGGTAGTATATACAGCACAGCCCGGGTAGTAGTATACACAGCACAGCCCACACAGTGGTATATACACAACACAGCCCACACAGTGGTATATACACAACACAGCCCACACAGTGGTATATACACAGCACAGCCCACACAGTGGTATATACACAGCACAGCCCACACAGAGGTATATACACAGCACAGCCCACACAGTGGTATATACACAGCACAGCCCACACAGTGGTATATACACAGCACAGCCCACACAGTGGGCTCCACAGTCCAGTTAAAAAAAAAAAAACACTTTCCTCCCCTTTCCTCTTGCCTGCGCTGCTCCTGTCTCGGCGGCTGCAGTCTGCCCGGGACACAGCAGGTGCGCGATGATATGACGTCATCGCGCACCTGCAGCGTCAGAGGCAGAGCGGGGAATGATGGGAGAGGGAGCGTCAGCGGACGCTCTCTCTTCCATCATTGCATTGAACTATACCGGTGTCATAGACGCCGGTATAGTTGAATGTGGCGGCGGCACTGGCGGGGGGAGGGGGGTTTAAGAGTGTAGCATCCCACTACTGGCACCGGCCCTTCTGGCATTTGCCAGAAGTGCTCGATGGCCAGTCCGGCCCTGGCATTGACTAACCACGTCATTGCGAACTCTGAAGTGAGCGTCACTGCAGAGGACGAGGAAGACGGAGCGTCGTCGGAACGAGGACAGGTGAATATCGCGCCGTGCTCCCCCTCCCCATTAAACTCACCTGCTCCCGGCATGGTCCCTGCACATCCCTGGTTCTCCGGCGCCGGCAGCTTCTTCCAGCGTTGAGCGGTCACCATTACCGCTCATTACAGCAATGAATATGCGGCTTCACCCCTATGGGAGTGGAGTCGCATCCATATTCATTAGTGTAATGAGCGGTACCAAGTGACCGCTCAACGCTGGAAGAAGCTGTCAGCGCCCGGAGAACCAGGGACGTGCAGGGACCGCGCCAGGAGTAGGTGAGTATGTTACAGCTGCCGCTCCCCTTCCCCCACCGACCCCCCGGGACAATTACTCGAGTATAACAGGGAAGAGAAAAGAACCACTCTGAAGAACTGCACACCATAATGTACTATAGAACATATAAAAAGGCAAACTGTAAGTACTCGGGCAGAAATCCGAGAGTGGACCCTCTGGGTCGTGACTCTAGAGCCCCCGGGGTCGAGCGGACCAGATGGAATCACCCCCTATACAGGGAGTGTTAGGAGCAGGACCTCGGGGGAATGGAGACACAACAGCTAGAGCCAAAGGGGCGACCCAAGATAAAGAAGGAAACCAAAGGCTATAAGGATGGCAGGGAATAGGAAAACAAGACTTAACTGAAAATGACTGAAACACGGAACGGCAGAACACAGCAGGAACACGGACTGGCAGGACTCAGCAGGAACACGGACCGGAACGACTCAGCAGGAACACGGGCTGGCAGAACACAGCAGGAACACGGACTAGCAGGATACAGCAGGAACATGGACTGGCAGGATACTGCAGGAACACGGACTGGCAGGATACAGCAGGAACACGGACTGGCAGTATACAACAGGAACACGGACTGGCAGAATACAGCAGGAACACGGACTGGCAGGATACAGCAGGAACACGGACAGGCAGGACACAGCAGGAACACGGACTGGCAGGATACAGAAGGAACACGGACAGGCAGGACACAGCAGGAACACGGACAGGCAAGACACAGCAGGAACACGGGCTGGCAGGACACTAAGACAAAGTAAAGACTGGGCTGAGAGAAGACACTGGTGCAGGGGAGCCTAGGGCATAGGGACACTGACGGCAGACAGTGCACCTACAAAGCAAAGGCGTCTTACCTAGGGAGACGCCGGGAAGAAATACCCGATGGGCGCCGCCATGTTGGGGCGGAGCCACCGGGTCGCTACCTCCCAGAAGGCTCTGCGATGGAGGAGACGCGACCGCGCATGCGCAGAGGGACCGGACGCCGTGAGCCGGCGAAGGAGGAAGCAGTGCGGCGCTGGACAGGATCGCGAGTGCGCCGAGGGACGGGAGAAGCCGGGTAAGTATGCGCATCATGCGCAGCGTACGTAACACAAACTTTTATTGATACTCTGTCCCCCTGGCGGTATTGCTTCATTTGCCTTGGACGCTTTATATGGCTGGACCTGGGACCTTGATACACACTTTTGGTGTACGGTAATTGCATCTCATATGTAGGGCACAAAGCGCATCCGCATATGTTTTGGCGTATATCTGGGCTTTTTTTTTTGTCGTTGCTCTATATAAGCGGCCTATAGTTCGCTGGCATACAGGTACTGATTGCACCTATAGTACTGGCCATTCAGCCTTTTTGGACAGAGCTTTCTCCGTACCCTGATTTTCACGGGTATTTTTTATATCCTTTGCCCTGGGATTTTGTGTGCATTCAAGAGGCTAAATGATATAGGGTTATTTTTTGCACTGTATCCTGTCTCTTTATAACTATATTCACTTACCATCAAGTCATGTGATATATTACCTTCGTGTATTTGAAAGGATACGTGCCCCTGTTTGTTATTGTTACCTTGGTGGATCATTGTGGGGATTTTTGTATTTCATTGGTTTTAAATGTTTTTATTGGTGTATAAATGAGGGTATGTGCACACGTCCGGATTTTTAGCGTTTTTTTGCTGAATTTTGCCATAAAAACGCTATAAATCTGCTAAAAAAACGCTAACATTATGCATCCTATCATTTAGAATGCATTCCGCATTTTCTGTGCATATGTTAGCGTTTTTTTCCGCAAAAAGAACGCATACCGCAAAAAATCCGGACATGCTCTATCTTTTTGCGGATTTTCTGCGGATTTCCTATCAAAATGGACATTCCGGAAAAATCCGCAAAAATTCCGCAAAAAATCCGCGCAAAAAATGCGTCAAAACGCGTAAATTCCGCGAGAAATCCGCGCGAAAAAAGCACGCGGATTTCTGGCAGAATTCTCCGGATTTTGTCAGGAAAAAATCCTGACGTGTGCACATACCCTAAAAGTTTGCCTTTTTATATGTTCTATAGTACATTGTGGTGTGCAGTTCTTCAGAGTGGTTCTTTTCTCTTCCCTGTTTTATCATTTCATGTCACCACTCTTCTGCACCCCTTTAGACCTAATTTTTACAACAAGTAGTGCGCTGGTATTCTTGTTCTGATATTGTAATGACTCGAGTATAAGCCGATATATACAGTACAGACCAAAAGTTTGAACTCACCTTCTCATTTAATGATTTTTCTGTATTTTCATGACTATGAAAATTGTACATTCACATTGAAGGCATCAAAACTATGAATTAGCATATGTGGAATTATATATTTAAAAAAAGTGTGAAGCAACTGAAATTATGTCTTATATTCTAGGTTCTACAAAGTAGCCACCTTTTGCTTTGATGACTGCTTTGCACACTCTTGGCATTCTCTTGATGAGCTTCAAGAGGTAGTCACCGCTTATCACTTGTTGGCCGTTTTGCCTTCACTCTGCGGTCCAGATCACCCCAAACCATCTCGATTGGGTTCATGTCTGGTGACTGTGGAGGCCAGGTCATCTGGCGTAGCACCCCATCACTCTCCTTCTTGGTCAAATAGCCCTTACACAGCCTGGAGGTGTGTTTGGGGTCATTGTCCTGTTGAAAAATAAATGATGGTCCAACTAAACGCAAACCGGATGGAATAGCGTGCCACTGCAAGATGCTGTGGTAGCAATGCTGGTTCAGTATGCCTTTAATTTTTGAATAAATCCCCAACAGTATCACCAGCAAAGCACCCCCACACCATCACACCTCCTCCTCCATGCTTCACGGTGGGAACCAGGCATGTAGAGTCCATCCGTTCACCTTTTCTGTGTCGCACAAAGATATCAAATTTGGACTCATCAGACCAAGGCACAGATGTCCACTGGTCTATGTCCATCCCTTGTGTTCTTTAGCCCAAACAAGTCTCTTCTGCTTGTTGCCTGTCCTTATCAGTGGTTTCCTAGCAGCTATTTTACCATGAAGGCCTGCTGCACAAAGTCTCCTCTTAACAGTTGTTGTAGAGATGTGTCTGCTGCTAGAAATCTGTGTGCCTTTGACCTGGTCTCTAATCTAAGCTGCTGTTAACCTGCGATTTCTGAGGCTGGTGACTCGGATAAACTTATCCTCAGAAGCAGAGGTGACTCTTGGCCTTCCTTTCCTGGGGCGGTCCTCATGTGAGCCAGTTTCTTTGTAGCACTTGATGGTTTTTGCCACTGCACTTGGGGACACTTTCAAAGTTTTCCCAATTGGACTGACTGACCTTCATTTCTTAAAGTAATGATGGCCACTCGTTTTTCTTTACTTAGCTGCTTTTTTCTTGCCATAATACAAAGTCTAACAGTCTATTCAGTAGGACTATCAGCTGTGTATCCACCAGACTTCTGCACAACACAAGTGATGGTCCCAACCCCATTTATAAGGCAAGAAATCCCAATTACTTAACCTGACAGGGCACACCTGTGAAGTGAAAACCATTCCCAGTTCAAGGACGGATTATAATAGGGTCAATCTGGGCGGTAGCCCAGGGCCCAGTGGTTTGGGGGGGGCCCTGGGCTACCGCTCAGATTGCCTGTCACCATCAGGGCATTACTGTCCTGACTGGCGTATTGGCCCAGTGGGCAGAGGGGTCCGCATCGGGCCCCGTCTCGTCTGCTCACCGGGCCCCTACCGTTGCTACGGCAGTTTCACCTATTGACCTAAATATACATATTTATTGTGCAGTTGTAATAAAATAATTTTAAAGTCTGGTCTTTTTTTACACAATAAAGTTTTATTTTGTTTTTTGTTTATCATTTCATTCAATTTTTTTTTCTAGTCCCACCAGGAGACTCGGACATCTGATTTCTTGATAAATTGTTTAATAAATTGCCATAAAACTGATCCAGTGGCCACTGTTAGGCATAGTAATCCACTAGGTTTCCTGCTGTTATCCCTTGCTGTGTGTAAAAGCCACATTCCTGCTGTTCATCTCTTCAATGCATTGAGATGAGCCTAAAACAACTATGAAAAATATACCTGTCATGGTGTATTTGGGGTTAAAGATTGTTCCGAATGTATCAGATGCTTCTCTATACTTTTCACAATAAGATAACTATTTTAATTGACCAGGGACAACACCATGTCTGCAAACTGAAATTCTGGATTGGCTTTTATCCTAAGACGTGTCAGGGCTCATTAAAAGGATCCATAGTGACTTGTAGGGATTGCTACTTCCAATAGGTGGTGCTAGAGCCCAAGTCCTCTTGCTCGCTGAAGGGGCAATTTGCATATTTACTTTATTTGTACTATTTTATGTTCTGCATAGGGCTGCATATATAATCTGGCATAATAGTATAGCTACAATACAAAAGTAAATTGTGTGATAATTTTAATAGTCTAAACTAAACATTCAAAAAATCTTCTTTTATCAGGCACGATAGTAAGATAACCTCACAGTTTCATCTGTAGAAAAGGTATAGTATGCTAAACAAGTGACAACAAGCACAATATTTAAATATGAGATAACAGAATAAATCGCTTACAGCCATTTGCAGAAAACAAATATTATTGCTGCCTAATGGAGCAGGCTTAGGGTAAGTTTACACAGGGCGTTTTTTCAGCTTTTTTATCTGCAGCAAAACCTGATCTTCTGGCATGAAAGAAGCTGCAGAAATAAGTTTTCCTGTTTTTTTATTGCATTTTTCTGCTGCGTGCTAGCATGCTAGATTTGGCTCTTGTGCATGCTGACAAAGTTTAGTGTTGAAAAAAAAGTTCTAACCTATAGAATCAGGTTTTGGCACAAAAAATGCAGCAAAACCTGATACCTGCGTTTTTGGTACTTTTTTTTCACCACCCATTCATGGGTGAAAAATGCTGAAAAAAAAACGCTAAAAGAAGTTATATGCTCCATTGTGCAAAAAAACATGCAAAGCACAAAATCCTGAGGACAAAAAAACAATGTGTGTGCATGAGATTTCAGAAAAGTTATAGACTTTGCTGGTAGTGTAAAACACAGATGAAAATTTACATAAAAACAGGAATGAAAAAAAAACGCTGCAAAAATGCCTATTGTGAACTTACCGTAACCTTAATGCCAACACCTACTCTGTGAAGCTCATTCCTTATGTGATGCAAACGGAACATTTAAAGAGAACCTGTCACCTGCCATAAGTATGAGATTCGTTACCTGGTGTGATTACCACTGTTCTCCTGATTTTTAAGTTGTTTTTGTTTTGCTCCTGCACCTCTCTGTTCCTCAGATATGTCCCCCCCTTCCCTATATAAAAATCTATGCTCTTATGCCAGGGTGGGGGAGGTGCAGTCCTCAAGAGGATGCCCACAGAGCAGAGGTGATGACCACAACCTCTTGGCTAAAGAGAGTAGAATTGCACACAGGGAAGAGAAGGCTATATTTTAGGAATGGAGAGACAACACAAAAGAAAAACAATGCCAGATTCAGAAAAAAACACAGGAATTACACCAAGTAAAAATAAATAAATAATAATAATATAATGATAAATCATACTTATGGCAAGTGACAGGGTCTCTATATAATGTATTCATTCTTGTAAAGTATGTTTTTTTTAAAAGATGACATGAGTTTGTACTCTCTCAAAAAATATTTGGCAAGAGCGCTTTTACAAGGCTTTGTAGTATATGACACAGGGTTCTGTTCTGCCTACATTGGTTGTTTACTAAGAACAATACCCTTTCCTGAAAAAGCTACCATACAGTGAGACAATTTTGGGTTTGCAACCTGTGAATCAGCTGAAATCCTGGGTGGCTAAACCTTTTGGTCCCGATTCTTCAAGCCAAGTGATCTTCACATTGACTTGCTGATGGGCGGCTTTTATTGAATGAGGCAAGCTGGAAGCAGCATGTGCCTCAGTGTGCGCCTCGCCAATAATCTTCCTCCAGTCCCTGCTACAGTAAGATCTGCCGAGTAGCCAATTCCATTGCTGATCATGAATTTGCCGAGCAGCAGTTGGCTCGCCCCTGTCCAATCCCAGCTCCATCCACCTTTGTATTAGGTGGGAAAAAATGGCGTAAGAACGGCAAAAGTTGCAAACTCTTAACAACGTTGAGTTGCGCTAAAATTTAACGACTTTGCAAAGCGTTTTACACCAGAATTTTGGAACAAAAGATGTAATGAACAGGACTTCCTTTTATGCTTGTAGAAACCTTAAATTTTGTAAAATGATGTCAAAGACAGAATAATATCTGTGCCAAGTACAGCTGGGATGACATTACATGTCCAAGCTCTTCAAAAGAAAGGATGTGTCATCACATACAACCTTATAAATGCACCTCATCCTTAAAAATTACATGAAAAATACAAGATTAGAAGCCTAATTTGTTTTGCAGAGAAATAAAATGCTACTTAAATTCAACTAAACAAACTGTAAGCCTATAATGACCACATTAATTCCTCCCCACACAGCTGTCTGACACGACTGGCGACACAAACACCCCCTTCCCGATCTATTCTCGGAGAGGATCATGACTCCCACTATCTGGACCATGGCTGCAAACTCTTCCTTTTCCTTTCTTTGCTTCTCTTTCCTCACCACTACCATAGTTGCACAAACCACATCAGAATCCGTGTGCAGCATCTGTTCCCTTGGAAACCTGGCTACATCAGCAATCCACTGGGTTTAGCTTAGGACAATACTTGCCGCACACCCTGCACAGCATAGTTGGCGTTGTGCTCTCTGATGTCAACCGTAACCATGGAGCCCGCAGCCGAGGCCCACTCCTGATCCCTTCCGCACCCTGCTCCAATCCGCACCCTTCATTCATCATACAATATGATTGTAATCTAATTAGTACTGTGTGAAGATACACAATGCCCTGTGCCTACGTATTAAATTACTTTGTGAGTGGGCCGAGTACCTAATGTCTCAGTGATCTCACTAATTCCAGGTCGCTTGTTTTAGAAAACCTATATACAAACGTCTTTTGTGAATTCTGGGTTAATAGAGTCCCTCATTTAGGATCTTCATCGATTAACTGGAGGAGAGAGTGGTATTTTCAGCCCCTAAGCCGCCACCGTATGGTAATGCACAATGATAATGTTTCAAAATATGCTAATATCTAAAATATTCCTTTTTGCATAAAAAAGATGCTAGAAAGCAGTGAGTAAATTAACACTGAAGAGTTATCGGAGTGATCCTAGTTTCTTGAGAAGTCATGGAATCTCACTCATGTCCTGTCTTGATCGATAGCCCATAGGCCAGGAAGATCAAGTGCATGTGAGGTTAAAATAGGACTAAAGGGGATAACAAAAAAACAAAAAAAATCAAAATCAAATGGTGTCTATGATATCCTCCAATGCAGAACAGCACAGAATGTAGGATTACTATGTACGGTACTAGGAGGATAATACAGTATACCTAATAATACATCACCTTTGGACAATTCTATCCAAACTACCTATCTAAACTACCTTCCCACACGTCTTTCTAGATCAGTGGTCCCCAACCTTTCTTCCCTCGAGATCCACATTCGGCTTTAAGAGAGGGTTGCGAGCCACATGTAGAGTGCCCCAGAATAGAGACACTCAATTCCTGTCTCCCCCACAGTAGTGACACCCAGAGGCCCCATTATAATGACAGTCAAAGCTTCCCCACAGAAATCACAACAAGGCAGTGTTCTTGTATCTAGGGGTTCCCACATTACCCCAATTTGGTATTTTTGCACTATGCACTCCCACCACGCTACTGCATCCAGCTTCCAGCACCCCCTCTATCAGGAAGCATCATCCTATGTCCAGCTTATCACTTCATTTATCTTTTAACCCCAGGCCAATATATGCTCATCCAAGTCTTCTCACAAAACTCACCATCTGGAGACCTGCTCTTCATAGCTGTTTGCTAGACCTGGTGCCGGAGAGCGAAGCTGGCAGACAGCTGTGAGCCACACAAAATGAGCCCGCAAGCCACATGTGGAAGTCACAGGTTGGAGATCCCTGGTCTAGATGAACATACTTGTACAGCTGAATGTGGGAAGACATTATATATGTTTCCTATTTAAGTATCTGTTTCTAGGTGTATCTAAAAGAGACCATGAAGTTCAGTATTACTTACGTGGTTAGAAGAAAACAAAGGTGGAGAATCCCTTTAAGGTTTAGATCTCTTCCCTTTTGGAAACACACAAACCAACTAAAACCTTTTCCAATGTGCATTACACAAAAATAAACTCAGGCTCCAATTCTGAAACCACAACACCGATTACTTGAAATATTCATTTTCACTCTGGCTGCCATATTCATCTTAATTACCCATGGCTATAATGGAAGGATTTCCAGTAAGATATAATAAAATACTAATAAAATATTTAGAGTGAATCCAATGTGAGTAACACGGGAAATAATTATCATTTGCAGAAGATGCAATCAACAAATGGCAGCAGGGCTACATTAAGAGAATGGTTGAGACAACACATCACAGATACTATTATTAAATTGTTAATGTAATAGGAATATGTAGCATAAAGTTCACACAATCACTGCGGTTACCTTAGGACAGTTAGTACTACACTAAAAGGAAAAGAAAAGGTAAAACGTTAAACCTGAATCATGTAGAGCTGTGCAATCCGGTATTCCTCCACAGTCATGGGAAGCGGGATGCGATATTCCTTAATCAGCATCTTGAAAAAAATCTCTGCCCCTCCAATGCTGCCAGAATCAGTGACCCGAGGAACTCCGCTTACAGGTTTTTAAATCACTGCCTGGGAAGTCATTTGGGGAAACCTGAAACAACAAGGCAGATATATGACAGCGTTATTTTTCCACCTTCTGGGCAGAACGCATAATCCTACCGTCTTCATATTGTACTCATGCTTTTCTGATGGGAAACAAGTCAACTCAAAATGACAGATTTAACCTTTTCAATACTGAAGGCACACAGCACCCGTTAAGCATGGTACACATGACCCTATCAGTCATGGTACAACACATCTTCTCTGAATTTCCTTTAAGACCTCATTCACACATGTTTGATCAGTATTTCATCAGCATTTGTATGCAAAAACCAGGAATGTCTCCAAAACACCGAACAAGTGTCAATCTTTCAACTATAGTTCTCTGTAAGTTCCACTCCTGGTTTTGGCATATAAACACTGATACCAAATACTGACATGTGAATAATCCCTGATTCAGTGTTTTTAATCTCCCACATTCTCTGTAGAATAATCAATAACCCTGATGTTATATGGTGGCTCAGTGGTTAGCACTGTAGCCTGGCAGGGCTGGGATCTTTGGTACAAATCTCAGGATCCCAGAAAGAACATCTGTAAGGAGTTTGTATGTTCTCCCCGTGTTTGTGTTGGTTTCCTCCAGGTTCTACGGTTTCCTCCCACACTCCAAAGACCTACTGATAGGGAATTTTGATTGTGCGCTCCCATTGGGGACAGTGGCAATGTCTATAAAGCGATGAGGAAATAGAATGGCAAGTAAAATAAATTAGGAGTAATATAGGCCGCTAAACTAAAGATTGCTACTTCCATAACAAGGACTGTGCAGAATACGATCACTTTATAAAACTCCCTCCTCATCTGCCCCTCACCAAAACCTAGCTGATGTCTCACAGTTTAGAGAATGTCATGGATTATTATTCATCCTGAACTATTTTTGTTCCAGTTCCTTATAAAAAAAAAAAACTACCCTAAAATAAATGGCTGCAAGAGATGGGTTTTTGGAATAAAAGCTAAAAACACACATCTGGAATATCTTCTTTGGTTCTAATAGTGATGTCTGCAACAGAAAGCTTATCATATGTGAAAAACGACATCAATGATATGATCTCCTCTAACCTTGACGTTACAATGCACTCAATATTACTGCACTGCAATGCACAGGCCACTGAATCACAGAAAAATAGAACAGAAATGTAAAATACTCTTATGTCAGGTGTCATCAAAAAGCATCACGGTATAATGGGGACATGTGACTGCAGGCATTTAACTGTTAACTGGTGACCTTTGTGCACTAGTGCGGTCCTATTTTTAGCATGGAAAAATATTTTCCCTCCTGTGGCAGACCCTCAATGTTTTCTCAACACTGGTCCAGAAGAAATCCAGCAATAACATGAGCAATGTACCACGGACTGATAGGTAGATAGCATAAACTACCCTGATTAGATTGCAACTGACTTGTGCTAATACACAGGAATCAAAAATGCAGAGGTGAAGTGTAAAGCACACGGGACGGAGAAGCAGCCCGAAGGAACATTTTAGACCAACTCCGCCAAAATGGGGTCAGCCATCCAAGTGTGTGTTTTTGTAAGGCCACAGCTGGACATCCCCTTTTATCTTCACCGTGTGAAATGTGCGGGTGCTGTCTGATTTTTTTTTTATATATACACTCATAGTGTGTCACAGAATTATTCCCACATCTGTGAACATCATGGATCTGAGAACGAGATAGCTGAAATTCAGAGGCTGCCCTGTTCTGATCCGATGTAAAAGATCAGAGTAGGGCATAGTCAGTGGGTCTGTGTGCTGCAGAAAAGCAAACAAACATTGGGCAGCACAAAGACTTTCACGTGGATGTGTAAATTCTCCCTTAGGGACAGGGAAAGGGCGTAGTTCACAAACGAAGGGTGAGTTGAGCATTTTAGAATAGTTTGCCCGGGATCCAAGAAGTATCGTTTCTCCTTGCGGAGAGTGACATGATAAGCATGTCGAGGTGAGGAGACTTTAACCCTTAATGCTCCTCTGGGAAATGTGCAAATTGTCTCTTCAGAGAGGAAGAGGACTAGAACTCTAGTGCCACCTGAGGGCAGTACCCCGAAACACAGTGTCTTCAAATTGAGATTCTGGTTTGGCTATTATCCTAAGTCATGTGACAAGGCTCGTTAAAGAGTCGACATTGACTGTTAGGATTGCTACTTCCAATAGGTGGCACTAGAGTTCTAGTCCTCTTCCTCTCTGAAGAGACAATTTGCAGAATAGTTTGCTAAATTCTTGTTTTCAAAAGTTTGTTGGAACAAGGTCTAGGACCACTTAGGAACTTGGGACCATAAGCGATGACTACAATCCATTTCACACAAGTGAAAAGATGACAAAGATTTTGTATAGGTTTTTATATATGACTTACAAACGAAAACGAAATGTACCATACTTTTTGTGCTTTAAAAGAAGTGGGAAGAAAAGCATAAGACCCCCTTAAGAAAATGTACTATGTAAATATACAGCAGTGGAACACAGAAGTCACAGACATAAGAGAACAGTCTGTAAGTCAATATTCCAGGGACTGACGTATTTCATGTGTAGCAATTAGGTGAGGGCAGTGTACTGTGAACTCCAAGCTTTTCTCTGCGTAATCAATATATTTATTGGAGTCTTTATAGAGCCCAGAAGCTGCATCCTGCCCCTGCTATTCTAATCTCAAACAATGCTTGCTCTGATAAATAACCAAACAAGGGCTACGTATTACCATTGCACTCGCCTTGTAGCTGAGGGTTATAGAGCTTGGCTGATAAAACTCCCATTATATAGACTAACAATTTTTAACATCTCACATATCAACAAATTCTGTCATTTGTTTTGCAACTCATTAATATATATATATATATATATATATATATTTTTTTTAATAATTTATAACATTATTTTTTTCAACCATCCATACAGAATTTATGCAATACATCTTATTTGTCAAAACTACCTAGGGTGGGGTTCACATCACATTTGCAATATACAGTGGTGCTTTAAAGTTCGTGGACCATTAAGAATTTTCCACATTCTTTTCACCTTTAGGAAACTTGACACTAGGAATAACGCTGTTAACCTGCAGATATGGGGTTAATCTGCAGGTTAACGGCGTTATTATGATGCACGGCGTCGGCACGCAGCTGAATGCAGTGGGAAATAAAATTGATTTTCTCTCCCCCACCAGCATTCAATTTCAGTCATGGGGGCGGGGGCACTGCCGATTCAGTCACTGCTCTGAGTATACAGAGCGGAGCTGTAACCGCGCCCTCACAGCATTGACTGACAGTCAGCCGCAATACAGAGCCAGTGCCAGTCAGAGCCATGGGTGGGGGTACAGCAGCTGCTATGTATACTCAGATCGTGACTGAACCTGCTCTGCCCCTATGACTGAACACCAAATGCTGCCGAGAGGAATAAACATAATAATGCTGTTAATCTGAAGATTAACAGCATTATATCTGGTGACAGGTTCAATTTAAAGGGAACCTGTCAGCAGGATTGTACACAGTAACCTACATACAGTGTCAGGTTGGAGCCGTTATACTGAATAAAATGATGCCTTGGATGATTAAATCTGTCTTATGGTTGTTTAATCTTTATTTTCAGTTTTGAGTTAATGATATGCTCGTGCCCCGAGGCGGCCTGTGGGGGGGTCTTCAGGTGGTTCTCTGCTTAGGTGTTCACCAGTATGGCTTCTGACAGGTCACTGATCCCTGTGAGCTGTACCCTATTTTACATAATGAATATTATATGTACCGTATATATCTTGAAGAAAAAAAAAAACCCTTCTGCAGGCAGGTGCGGGCAGTGACGCCTGTGCTGCAGCATGATCGCATATATAATGTGTAGGTAATCCTTTTCTTTCATGTTATCCATAAATTCCTAAAAAAAAATAAAAAATCAGTTTGTAAACTAGGGGGCAGGTCAGTGAGGGATCAGTGATCTATCAGCTGTCTACATTATGAATAGCTAATCAGAGAACCATATAAAGATCTCCACAGGCCGCCCCGGGGCACGAGAATATCATTAACTCAAAACTGAAAATAAAGATTAAACAACAACCACAAGGCAGATTTCAACAACCAAGGTATCACTGTAATCAGTATAACAGAAAAAAACAGAAAACTGACAGCACTCACAGTACTGGGGCGCCCGTTCAACATTCGGGGAACCGTCCCGAATATAGCCAGATCAATCAAAGAAGAATGAACAGCACTCCATCCAGGTGTAGAAATCTTGAAAATTAGCTTTATTAAGCCATGACACAGCAACGTTTCGACCACCACTTGGTCTTTGTCAAGCATACAATACAGCATAGGGGGCCATCTTAAATAGTGTGGATGCCATGCAGTGCACCAATCACCACCAGATGCCGCCCATACAAAACAATTAACAAATCTACTATATAAAGCTGAATGTGTGTATGTGTGTGTGTGTATGTGTGTGTGTGTGTGTGTGTGTGTGTGTGTGTGTGTGTATGTCCGGGATTGGCATCTGCACCGTCGCAGCTACAGCCACAAAATTTTGCACAGTCACACGTCTGGACCCCGAGAGCGTCATAGGCTATATTGTGAGGCGAAATTTTAACCCCGCGCGTTCCAATTCACCAAACAATTTTGCCCCTATCTACATAATGGGGAAAAAAGTGAAAGGAAAAGTGTTGGAAGCGTCGCAGCTACAGCAACAAAATTTTGCACAGTCACACGTCTGGACCCTGAGAGCGTCATAGGCTACGTTGTGAGGTGAAATTTTAACCCCGCGCTTTCCAATTCACTAAACTATTTTTCCCCTATCTACATAATGGGGAAAAGTGAAAGGAAAAGTGTTAGAGGCAAATTGACAGCTGCCAGATGTGAACAAGGGGGACTTAAAGAATGAGAGCGATGGCGCCAAAGAGTATATACCGATCAGTTGCTAAGGTGGGGCCCCGACATGAGATACTCACCACACATGGGGATATGAATACACACACAAAATGCGCCACACACTACCACGTGCTTGAACACATATACCACCCTCAGCACACATTTCACCACACATACACCAACCTCGCCACATAAAAGTCGAAACACAAAAGTCGCCGCTCAAAACTCACCACGCGCAAAACTCGCCACATGCAGAAACTAGGCTCACGCAAAACTCGCCACAAGTGCAAAACTCACCTCATGGAAAACTCGCCACACGCAAAACTTGCACATGCGAAAAAATTGCCACATGCACAAAATTTGCAACACATGCAAAAGTTGCCTCACACAAAACTTCCACATACTCAAAAGGCACCAAACATAAAATTCACCACGCGCAAAACTCGCCATGCGCAAAACTTGCTGCACACAACTTGCTACACTAACCTGTCACATGCAACTCGACACACAAAAAGTCGCTACATGCATGTCGCCACACGCAACTCAACACACACAACTTGACAAACGAAACTCGCCCTAAAACACACACAAGTCTGGTATTATCCTTCAAAAATAAAAATCTGATTAATAAGCAGACAAACTACAAGAGCAACAAATGTACCATATAGGAAATACGGCAGCTGTCAGTCACATGACCTGTCTATTATGTGTATGTGTGAGCTAATATATACTGCCAGGGGGAGGGCTTCCTGTTGGCTGGGGATTTATCAGGCTGCCAATTTATCTTACAAATACTGAGGTAAAAATACTGAGCAAATAACGTGTTAACGAGGTCTAATACAGGAGATCACACAGGTATATACTATATACAGGGGAGATGACACACAGATATATACTATATACAGGAGAGATGACACACAGGTATATACTATATAAAGGAGGAGATGACATACAGGTACATACTATATACAGGAGGAGATGACATACAGGTATATGCTATATATAGAAGATGACATACAGGTATATACTATATACAGGAGGAGATAAGACACAGATATATAGTATATACAGGGGAGATGACACACAGGTATATACTATATACAGGAGGAGATGACATACAGGTATATACTATATATAGAAGGAGATGACATACAGGTATATACTATATATAGGAGGAGATGACATACAGGTATATACTATATATAGGAGGAGATGACATACAGGTATATACTATATATAGGAGGAGATGACATACAGGTATATACTATATACAGGGGAGATGACACACAGCAGGTATATACTATATACAGGGGAGATGACATACAGGTATATACTATATACAGGAGATGACATACAGGTGTATACTATATATAAGGGAGATGACAAACATGTATATATGAGGTGAAAATGAGAGGTGTGAGGTGAAAATGAAAAGGTGTGAGTGCAAAATGAGAGGAGTGAGGGAAAATAGTGTAGTGATCGGAAAATGACAGATGTGAGGTCGAAATGACAAGTGTTAGGCGGGAATGAGAGGAGTGAGGGAAAAAATGAGAGGTGTGAGGGAGAAAATGAGAGATGTGAGGGGGAAAATTAAAGATGTGATTGGGAAAATGAGAGGCGTGATGGGAAAATAAGAGAAGTGAGGTGCTATAACTAACCACAGATATTTACTATGCCCAGGCAACGCCGGGCTCTTCAGCTAGTATCACATAAAATAACAGACATCGGTAATCTATATATAGTAACATTATCAACGGACACCCTTATTGAAGATAAAAAACCCCACTCTTCACCATATATATGCACAGATCTTCTTGTACTCTTCATGGATCGGCGAGCCGCTGCTTCCTGTATCCTCGTCACCATGGGAACACTCGGCCAATCGGATGTAACGGACCATCCCGGTATCCAATCCAGGTGTATTGCGCCAGAGTGAAGAAGCACCCTATCACGCCTTCCGGTACATATTGTCCCGCAAAAGCCACCCAATCCAAAGTGCACTACTTTCTAAACAATCTCAGTACCCGATAATTACTTCCGGGTTACTGGGGTTCACCCAGCAAGACGTGGGAGAGCGCAAGCGCATAGAGCACAAGGCGAGCCACCACCACATGACCGCAGCCGGGGTCCGCCCCCATGACAACGGGCGCACGCGCAACCTCCCGGCCACCCAGTGTATAGGCGCCGTAGAGGTGCGCAGGCGCACCACGTCCGGGATAAGCCACTGCCGCAGGACCGAAGCGCCGGCCCGCCCACGTAATCCAACGCGCAGGCGCAGCCCATCACACTATACAGCACCCTAACAGTAAGTGCACTGGGAGCTACTGCACTAACGCGCAGGTGCATCAAAGCCATGAGAAGACCCAAAAAGGGGCTCCTCCTAGAGGCCCAGACGCGCGAGTGCAGATACCGCAGGCTTCACCCATCCACCTGTAGGGGAGGATACATATATGCAAAAGAGATATCCATCCCTATTTACAATATATCAATGTGTAGATCCAAAAAAATTCACCCTTCAGCATATTGTTACAACAGGCACAACCCAGGCACGGGAAATTACCATGCCTGGCTGTGCCCAGCAACAGCTGAATATGTGTCTTCTCGGTACCAATATCAGACCTCACTAGTCGATCCCCCAGATTCCGACCCCTCCTGAACGACATCATGGGAAATAAATTTTATCACCCCCATACTGGCAAAAAAAAATTCCTGAAGGAGAGATACACCTGTTTGTCAAGCTAGTATATATGATTATATGCCCATGTGGCTTGACTTATGTGGGTGAGACTACCACAGCAGTTAAGATCCGCATTAGTAAACATAAAAGCACTATTAGGACGGGCTTGACGGATCTACCGGTTCCAAAACACTTTCTAGAGATGAGGCATTCTGTGAATCAGCTTCGATTCAGAGTTATTGATAGTGTCCCCCCGTTGAGGAGAGGAGGGGATAGGGCGCAGATACTCAAGACAAAGGAGATGAGATGGATCTACACATTGGGGTCTTTGCAACTGTGGCACCACTAGGGGTATTTGCCACAAAAATAGTTACTGACAGTAAGTACAAATACTAAAATAGCAAGACTGCACTACCACCTCCGGCCAGAAGGGGGAGCTCCAGAGACTCCCCTTGATCCATTCTGGTCTGAGAGAAGAAATGGCAGTTGGGCTAAGGAGCTGAAAGTGAGAGGTCATACAGTTGAATCTCTAACAGCCCTGTGACTGTTACCAGGCCTAAATCACCGGCCTGAGGAGAAGAGGGATAGAGAAAAAGGACATTGTGAGAACCGGGTAGCATTAATCACTACCCAGAACAGGCGCAAAGACGGATACCGGATCCGTGGCTGTATTCATTATATATAATACAGCAACCGGAAAAACGTGAGGTGATATCAGCTTCACTAGGGCCGGACGCAGCAACAGACACAGAGTTCAGCGGTACTCCCAGAGGGGGTAAACCGATAAAAGGACTCGGGTTGCCCGTCGAACCAGGACCCGGAGGGGACAGATTGGGCCGGCAGCCAGTTCACATACAGCAGCAGGGCCACACAGAAATTGCGCACAATAAGAGGCGAAGACCCCGGCAGGGTCAAAGTAACTCAGAGTTCCCATACAGACTCCGGTGACAGGACTGGTTGTAAATCCTTTTATGTTAAAGTAAACTGGTTAAACGTTTCAGTGCCTCAGTCTTTCATTTGGACAATAGCCATCTATCCAGGATCGGGATCGTCACCGCTGGGAGAATCTGCTGCTGATCAAGTAAGTGCCTGTCCCCTCATGATACCCCTTACACTGTGCATTGCCTGAGGCCACAGCACCGGGTCAAGCCACCCGTGACATCCCCCTCAAGAGACAGACTCCATTGGTCCGGTGCTGGGTATCCCGGTCTCCTGGGCGTCACACAACCTAAGGGTTTGAATTTGGAATTTAATCTATCATCTTGTGTCTAATATGATCTTTACCCCTTGGGGCAGCAGGTTCATCAGTGTTCGTTTGTTTTTATTCTGACATTGGATTTGATGACATTTTTTCTAATGTCGTGTTTTTATTTCTTGCAGGTACTATGGGACAGTCGGTGGCTGGATGGGATGAACTCGATATTGGATAGAGGATTTTCTTATAGAATCGATTAATGAACGGATGTTTATTGATAATTTTTCTCCTTCCATGCCGTCCGACTGTCTCATCGTACTGTATATTTGTAATAGGGTGTGTTTTCTCACTTCTTTGCCATTTTTTGCTTTTTTTGCTTTTGTTGCATACCGCATTGCGTGGGGATAATAGGTTCTTCTCTATATGATATATTTTAAATAGGGCTGGATATCTCTTTTGCATATATGTATCCTCCCCTACAGGTGGATGGGTGAAGCCTGCGGTATCTGCGCTCGCGCGTCTGGGCCTCTAGGAGGAGCCCCTTTTTGGGTCTTCTCCTGGCTTTGATGCGCTTGCGCGTTAGTGCAGTAGCTCCCTGTGCACTTACTGTTAGGGCGCTGTATAGTGTGATGGGCTGCGCCTGCGCGTTGGATTACGTGGGCGGGCCGGCGCTTCGGTCCTGCGGCGGTGGCTTGTCCCGGACGTGGTGCGCCTGCGCGCCTCTACGGCGCCTATACACTGGGTGGCCGGGTGGTTGCGCGTGCGCCCGTTGTCATGGGGGCGGACCCCGGCCGCGGTCATGTGGTGGTGGCTCGCCTTGTGCTCTATGCGCTTGCACTCTCCCACGTCTTGCTGGGTGAACCCCAGTAACCCGGAAGTAATTATCGGGTACTGAGATTGTTTAGAAAGTAGTGCACTTTGGATTGGGCGGCTTTTGCGGGACAATATGTACCGGAAGGCGTGATAGGGTGCTTCTACACTCTGGCGCAATACACCTGGATTGGATACCGGGATGGTCCGTTACATCCGATTGGCCGAGTGTTCCCATGGTGACGAGGATAGAGGAAGCAGCAGCTCGCCGATCCATGAAGAGTACAAGAAGATCTGTGCATATATATGGTGAAGAGTGGGGTTTTTTATCTTCAATAAGGGTGTCCGTTGATAATGTTACTATATATAGATTACCGATGTCTGTTATTTTATGTGATATTTGTTAATTGTTTTGTATGGGCGGCATCTGGTGGTGATTGGTGCACTGCGTGGCATGCACACTATTTAAGATGGCCCCCTATGCTGTATTGTATGCTTGACAAAGACCAAGTGGTGGTCGAAACGTTGCTGTGTCATGGCTTAATAAAGCTAATTTTCAAGATTTCTACACCTGGATGGAGCGCTGTTCATTCTTCTTTGATTGATTTGTGTAATCAGTATAACGACGCCGACCTGACACTGTCTGTAGGATATTGTGCACAATCCTGCTGACAGGTTCACTTTGAATTATGGTTTATAAGATTTTCACACTATCCACGAGATCCGAACAAAACACATTAATCAAAACTATTGGACTTTGCCATTTTTTAAGTCATACTGTATCACATGTGGGCGAGTAGGAAAGTGTGTGAGCCTTTGCTTTCACTTTCTGGGGTGATGCCCTCGTGCTGCAATTACTGCCTCTAAACATTTTTGGTAGTTGTTGATTAGTCCTGCATATTGCTTTTGAAACATTTTAGTCTATTCCTACCTTCAAAACAATTTAAACTTTGTTATCTTGCCGTTATTCTCCCATAAATGGTTTGCTTTAGGTCCTTCCACAATATTTCTATGGTATTAAGGTCCAGACTTTGACTTGGCCATTCCAAGTTTTTAAATTTTACAATTCTTTTGTAGAACTACTTGTCTGCTTTGGGTCATTGGTTTGTTGCATAACCAACGTTCTCTTGAGATTCAGCCATAGGCAAAGAAATTGCTGATAAAACTCAAGCTGCCCAGGCCTTGATCTTTAGCAAACTGCAGATGGGTATCAATGTTCTTTGTGGAGAGCACTGGATTTTCTCCTTGCAATCATGATTATTGCTGTGCAGTGCCCACCCGATGGTGGACTCAAACATTAACTAATGTGAGAGAAATCTGTAGATGCTTAAGAGGTTCGCTTTGATTCATTTGTAACCTCACTGACTAATATACACCTTGCCCTTTGAGTGATCATTGTTTCTGCACAAATGTATGAAATTCAAGACTGTTCTTACGCTACCTAAGAGTGGTCAACAATCTGTGGATTGGTGGTGTCCAAACTGTTTAGAGATTATGTTATACCATTTTCCACCTTGACGAACATCAACAACTCTTCTTCTGAGGTTCTCAGACATGGTCTTTGTTCATGCCATGATACACTTCCAAAAACATGACTGATAAATCCCTGTTTATTAAATAAAACAGGTCACCTACTCCCACCTGTCATTGCACTGATAGAAAACATCAAACTGATTTCATATTCAAATTATTTGCTAATCCTAAAGGTTCACATACTTTTGCCACTCTGATTATATTGGATCATTTCCTCAATAAGATAAATTACCATATTTTTGACTCATTTGTTTCATTTTATTTATCTATTTTTAGGACTTTATGTGTAAAAACTTGATGTAGCTTTAGTTCAAATTTATGCAGAAATAAGGAAAATTCTGAAGGGTTCACAATCTTTCTAGCACCATTGTACATTTAGCAAGTAGGCCGGGAAAGCTTCTGACAAATTCACTAAATACGCAGTTTAGGAAGTGCAAGCCGAGAGCTGATTGGCTGCCAAGTTTAGGTTTATTATGAGACAGTATTTTTAGATTGCATTCTGTTTATTTATATTGCACAAGTGATAGATGTTTACCAACTATCTGTGCACAATACACTAGGGGCACAGGATATGGCAAGGGTTGATGATTTGCCAGTTTTGCACTCTGCAGTTTTTCAGTGATGGAGAGAAATGTGTTAATTGTTTAATTACCCGTAAATTAGAGCAATCATCCCACAGCTATTTGCACGAGTGTCATAAACACATAATAAATTATCAGAAAACGAACATACGTTTGGTACTGTTATTTCTTATTTACTTTTCCGATGCAAGGTATATCGTAGCCGTACAGGCTTGTTACTTCACGGCAAAAAATTAGAATTAGGCCACACTTAGGTTATTATACGCAATATAGCTTCATGGCAGATGACAGCGCTATGAAAACAGACAATAATATGAAGAAACATTTTTATATACATTTACAAAATTGTATATATACAAACACCCTATTTGTATAACTTAACACAGCAATTGCTTACCCTACACAGAATAAATATTATTATTATTATTATTATTAAAAGCTATTAATGCAAACTCCAAAATTGCCCTCAGTTACAAGAAGCCACAAAAAAAACTGTCTTACTTTAAGGTTTCTGAGAAGAATCACTGTTTCCAGGCACCCAAAAGACTGTCATGGAGATAAATAATAAAAAAGGGGCAGAGATAATACTGCTTAATCTTTTTTTCCATTAATAGATATGATTTGACGTCACTTGTGCAATTTAGAAGCTAAGCGGTGCAGAGAGTGGAAACTCTGGAATCTATAGACTGTCGGAAATCTTGTTATTATTTGTAGGCCAAAAATGATTTCCAAGCTATTCTTAACTTAAAGACTCCTATCTAACCTGTGCCGGCATTGTGCCTTGTTGGCTCGAGAAATACAAGAGTATAAACCTCTTAATGATGTTTTAACACTTATCTGTCCATTTACTATCCAACGATCTCATATTACCTGTGCAATTTACTGAATGAAGATGAAAGCTTAGGCTATGTGCCCACAATCCGGAAGTAGCAGCGTATGATTGCTACGTCCAAAACGCTGCCTTCTATTGATGTCAGGTAAATCCGCATGTGTTCACTGAATCGAGCGGTCGCATGCAATACATTCTATTGATTAAAATTTCTGTTACGGAGACTAGCGTCTCCGCAAAAGAAATGGACATACTGTGGTCTGGAGAGACGCAAAATATGTCATTGTATGAGAGTGGTCCACATGTGTAGATGCACGCATAGTGGGTCCACTATGCTGTTACATCTGGCCGCTGCTGGAGCGGGATTGATGCTGCATAAATACGCAGCATCAAACTTGCAGCAATTCCTGATCGTGGGCACGTTACCCACGATCAGGAATAGCAACATTTTAGGCGCAGGGTATTTTTGTTGCTCCCAAAAAGCTGCGCTCTAATTACCGCACTTGTTTGTCACTACATGCGGATTTAACGCATCTAATGAAATTCTATTGGTCTATTAAAGATAAAGAAGTTATAAAGTGCCATAACAACATGCACAAACAGAAAAGAAAAATGAAAGCAAATAGAAAAGTTTACAGACAAACGAGCAGTATAGATTCAGTATCAGGCAAAAATGTGGACACGTCTGTTAATGCAAAGATTTTCCTTGTTCTTATTGGATGTGCACATTGTAGATTAAACTGAAAGCAGCAAAACCACAAAGGAACACATATGGGAACAAAGAGTAAAAGAACACGTGTGACCCAAACCAGAATATGTGTTAAACCTTAGATTCCGCAAAGCATCACTCTTTTACTCCGAAGACAGCTTTACACATTCTTGGCATTATTTCAAGCAGCTTCTACAGCTAGTTGCCTGCTGTGGCATTTCCAGAGATGGTGGGCACTTCTTGGATGCTTTGCTTTCACCGTAGTCCAACTCATCTCAACAAATTTCAGTTTAATAAGAACCAGATCAAGCTCAAGGATTGCAGTACTTGTGCTGACCCACATAGTGAAGTTAAAACGGCCTAAAATTTACCTTTTTTTTTTTTAACAGGCAGAATAGCCTTTCTCTGTTTATATTCATTTCCATAGAGAATAAATAAGTTTGTTAATAGGTAATATGTGCCCTAAAATTATTCCACTAAAAACTCATCCTGAAAAAAACAAGTGGGGGTGTTTTATGGAGGGTTTCTGACATATAGGCACCTCAAAGTCACTTCAAAAGTCAAATGATAGCAAAAATTAAAGGTTTTGAAACTGTAATTGAAAAAAGAAAAATTGCTTGCTGCTAGACTTTTAGGTCAAACTGGCTGTGATGCCAAGCGATTAAGGACGTGCTCCCAGAGAATCCTGTGTGCAACGTCCCTTTTATCAAGATGATAAAATTTTGCATATCGGCACAATAAATACATTTTAAAAACTTATCGCTGGAACTATATAGTTGCTCTACCTAATAGAAACTCAGGGCAGCAGCAGGAATAAAATAAGATGAAAAATTGCCCATATTTGACCGGGTGACAGGTCCTAATCACAGCACACAGTTACAGGTGTGAGAAAAGTAGATCAGGAGAGCAGACTGTCAGTCATTACATGTCTCACACTGGTAACATCCCCTTAATTTAAAATCAGCTCTGGTAGAGTAAGAGCCTAATTCAATGAGAGTCACACTGAATTGGGCACATCTTGCAAGTGTCATGCACTTGTAAAAACAAGCAATTTTGAAACTTACCCCTATTTAAAAATCATTTTAGTTCAAGAAAAGCAATTTTTAAATAAACACTCTCATCAAAATTGTTTTCCACTTAATAAAATGCAATCATCATTATATAGCACTATGTACCTACAATTGCTCATTTTTCCTTTCTACCCAGTTAATCTTTCTGCTTTCCATTAGGTCTATGACATCATGTGATTAAAAACTGACTAGGTACATCCATCTAATGTAGAAACAGGAAGTCAATTTTGTGTCAGGAGTTGAAGAGGACAATGATTTATGCAGGGACCAGAGACTTATTTCGATACGAAAGGCAAAAGCGCAATTGTAAATACACAGTGCTAAATAATATGATGATTGAACTATATTAGTATAAACTAAAACCACAACACTTAAAATTAATAGTAATAATAATATCAATAAAATTATATATATCTCTAAAATTAGGATAATTTTCTATATGGTGACTAAATCAAGAGTGTGTCAGGAAGCAAGTGGAAACCACTTTGTGACCAGATAAAAACCCAAACCAAAAGCACAGGTGAAAGGAAAGGAAATACCAGACAAGACAAAGTATAATATTAATTAATTTTTATTTTAACTTCTTCATGACCTTGGGATTTTTCATTTTTCCGTGTTCGTTTTTTGCTCCAATTCTTCCCAGAGCCATAACTTTTTTATTTTTCCATCAATATGGCCATGTGAGGGCTTATTTTTTGCGGGACAAGTTGTACTTTTGAACGACATCATTGGTTTTAGCATGTCGTGTACTGGAAAAAAATTCCAAGTGCGGTGAAATTACAAAAAAAGTGCAATCCCACACTTGTTTTTTTGATTGGCTTTTTTACTAGTTTCACTAACTGCTAAAACTGACCTGCCATTATGATTCTCCAGGTCATTTCGGGTTCATAGACACCAAACATGTCTAGGTTCTCTTTTATCTAAATGGTGAAAAAAAAATCCAAACTTTGCAAAAAAAAAAAATTCTGCCATTTTCCAATACCCGTAGCGTCTCCATTTTTCATGATCTGGGGTCGGGTGACTGCTTATTTTTTGTGTGCTGAGCTGGCATTTTTAATGATAGCATTTTGGTGCAGATACGTTCTTTTGATCGCCCGTTATTGCATTTTAATGCAATGTCGCTGTGACCAAAAAAACATAATTTTTTTTCTCGCTATGCCGTTTAGCAATCAGGTTAATCCTTTTTTAATATTGATAGATCGGGCGATTCTGAATGTGGCAATACCAAATATGTGTAGATTTGATTTTTTTATTGATTTATTTTGAATGGGGCAAAAGGGGGTGATTTAAACTTTTATATATTTTTTTATTTTTTTCACTTTTTTCTTACTTTTTTTTACTTTAACACAGTGTGCAGGATACCTTGAGGGGTTCCCGACGAAGGAAGTCTGACTGAAACGCGAGTCGGGGTGCACGTGTACACAGGTATCTGAAACCCCTCAAGGTATCCTGCACACTGTGTTAAGTTTTTTGGCACTTTTTTTGAGTACTTGCTTTGGCTTTTTGTTTATCAATGGCATTAGCCTTGATTCCAATTGCACTCTAACACTTAGGATACTAAGGTACCTGCCATATTGCTACATTCTCCTTGTTAGTGTTTGAGCATTTGTTTTAGCCTCTTCTCATTTTGGCATCGCTACTGTTTTCTTCATTTTGGCACCGTTTGCACTTTTGTACTAAGGAACTTGCCATTTTAACACTTTCTTGCCAGTGTTGCACACGGAGCACATATTTAACTGCTACTGAATTTTATAATATTATCTAGTCACCTTGTATAGCAGGACTGTGTTATTGTTATTTACTTAATGAGGGGATAGCCATCTATTTATTACATGATTAATTCTATATAATATAGTGTGCACACTGTTCTTTTATATATATTTTTTTTTAATGTAAATTGCCTTCTTACCATATGATTAAAATAAAAATTAATTAATATTATACTGTGTTTTGTCTGGTATTTCCTTTCCTTTCACCTGTGCTTTTGGTTTGGGTTTTTATCTGAAATATATTAGGAATATAAAAACTTTGGTGTGTGTGCTTCTTCAATTTTACAGTGTACAGCTTGTTTCCTAGGTTACCGACCACCATGCAGCCTCAGAATGGCCTGCTACCTTGGTCAGTAGAGCAAGAAGCTTTCAGGCTCCTATGCTTTAGAAACAGCTTGTGTTGCTCTGAAGCTGGTCAAATCGATGGATCCAACTAGTCTCAGTCCCCCTACGATTCTTGTATGCTGCAGATAAAAAGGTACCTCTGCTAGACACATGGAAGTGAGCTCGGCCCCAAAGACTGTCCAAACTGTCAATCTTCAGTAGCACACCCTCTCCTGAAAAGCTGTGAACAGGGGAGCAGGGCACTCCTGAAGAGGGAACATTAGAACAACCTTAAATATGGCGCAGTGGTTAGCACAGCAGCCTTGCAGCGCTGGAGTCCTGGGTTCAAGCCCCACTAAGGACAACATCTGCAAAGAGTTTGTATGTTCTCTCCGTGTTTGCGTGGGTTTCCGCCGGGCACTCCGGTTTCCTCCCACATTCCAAAGACATACTGACAGGGAATTTAGATTGTGAGCCCCAATGGGGACAGCAATGATAATGTGTGTAAAGCGCTGCGGAATATGTTAGCGCTATATAAAAATAAAGATTATTATTATTATTATTATTATTATTAAATATATAAAATATTTTAACAATACAAGCCCACAATGGGCAAATTTACAAATTCGGCAGCCAAATGCTCTGCTGTGCCACAAAGCTCTGCAGTAAATACACATTTCCAAATGCTCAATGCCTACAAAAAGGATTAGCCTAAAAGGACTATTAATTATACAATGGAAACAGCCATAAAAACACAGTTATAGTAATTGTTAGCGCTCAGCGCCAAATCTGTCTAGTGTAATGCAGTTAGTGACTGTCTGCTGAAAGCTCAATCTGCATGTTGCAGGCAGCAATACCCACGACCGAAGGTTAATCTAAAAAAAACAACCCAGCAAATAAAACAATACCTGCAACAAAGAAGTTGATGGTTTAACCCTCCGTCACATACAATATTCGGACTAACGAGTTCACATACAATGTGCCTGTCAGGCGCCTGATGGAAAAATACCTATAATATCTAATGTTTGCAATTTCAGTGCTCTAAAAGTGATCAGTGACCTTCATAGGGATGTAATAAAAGAGACTACACATAATCAGTTGCAAAAAAAAACATTTACTTAACATAAAACTAATAACTATGAAATACAAACTTTTCAAAACTCCCGCCAAATAGTCCCCAGTTCGACTCTCAAAAAAATGTACAAAGAAAATTTTTGAACACAAACTTAATTTTAAGGTACCTTAAGTACTATTAAAAACATATTCAATCAGTAGTAGATGCTGAGGTTTCCCCAGAAAAGTCACACTTGCAGAGCAAATAGCATGAATTACACACCATTTTTGCATGTGTCAGGCAAATTGCTTTATGACATTTGAGACATTCATAATTTGAAAGCCTTCTGGTTCCGCTTTCCGTTTGGCAGGTGGTGCATCTCCTTCTTTTGTGAGGTGGTGCAGATGGTGACTTTTCACCATCATCTTCTGGGCGGAACCTTTTGAGCTGAACTTGAAGGCGAGAGGGGATACCGATTGTTTTCACGCTTCTCCTGCGTAGCTCTCCAAGTACTAGTTCATGGGCCAATTTTTTCAGATACAATCGTCTACAGAGTGGTTCAAGCTGGTTTTCAAGATAAATTACTTGTGAATTTATACCACCCAAATTCAACATAGCAAAAAATATGACCATTGGCCAGCGTTTGATGTTTCTGCTGACGTTGAAAGTGGAGCACATCTGATCTGCTGTATCCACACCCCCTTTGGTGGCATTGTAAAATGTAATTATCTCCGGTTTTTTTGCTGCCCCAGTCCCAGGATCGATGGCAGCATCATCATGAAGTGTTGATAGAAGAAGTACGATTTTTTTGGCATGTGGTACATGGGAAACTAAAGCCTTTCCATTATGGAATGCAAACATACTGCTGTACTGTTGTCTCTCTTTCACACTTACAAACTGTGGCGGCAATTCCCTTTTGTTTTTTCTTACAGTTCCCACATATGACAGCTTCTGAATTTTCAGATAATCAATCAGATCACAACTTGTAAACCAATTGTCAGCTGTAATATTGCGACCCGATCCAAATAAGGGTTCAGCCAGTCTTTTTACAACATCAATGGGTTTGTTGCTCACACAGTAAGGACCTTCTGGTTGTTTTCCTGCATAAACTTCCAGGTTGTAAGTGTAGGTCTTACTGGCATCAACAAGGGCATACATTTTTATTCCATATTTGTTTGGCTTTGATGGAATATATTGACGAAAGGCACATCTACCACGAAAACCAGGGAGCATTTCGTCAATAGTGAGATTCTCTCCAGGGTAATAACTTTGTTTACAGTTTACAACAAATCTTTGAAATATATCACGAATTGGAGCAAGTCGGTCATGTGTTTTGCGTTCGGTTCGGGTAGTTCTGTCGTCAAACCGAAGGCAACGAATTTGAATCTTGAATCTGTTTATGGACATAACAAGGCTAAATTTTTCAGCTCCATCCCCATCTTTACCCCAAAGTTCCTCCAAACTTTGTCTATTTGCCCTATAAGCTCCTGCAAGGTACAGTAATCCAAAAAAAGCACGCAGTTCTATTTCATCTGTGGGCTTGATGGTTCTGTTGCAGATGTACTTGTCCTTTATAATGTCTATATATTGGTTGGTATATGTGACAATAGGGTCCAGAATGTCATCTGTAAATATACTGTTCCAGCATTCAACTGCAGTTTTTGCATTACGTGCAGTTCCTATTACTGCAGGAAGGTGAGTAATAATGTTTAAAGGTTCCCTACGTTTTTTCTGGAATGGCTTCTTGTTCCATTTAGTATTTTTATCTTTTCCAATATAATATGATCCAACTTCTTCATCCTCACCACTGTCACCATCTTGCTCTGTTTCAGAATCCAGGACACATTCTTCCACCTCATCATGAGAATCAATCTCACTTTCCTCTCCTAAATCCTCATTCAGTGTGAGGTCTCTATCATCTAACAGCATGTTTGTTACTTCCTCAACATCAAGTTGTTTGGATAAATTGTACATTTTCCTCTCCATTTCAGCAGATAATCTGAAGCAAGAGAAGGAATATGTTAGGGAACTACTGTATATGCCTGAGCAGCACACTTTCTTTTATAAAATCTCCCTTATTTCTATGAAATATCCTCACATTTTGTGCTATACATTCATAAAACAAGCTAAATAAACTATTGTGATGAATAAAAACATAAAATACCAACCTTACTGAATGTGACGTATTCACATACAATGAGCCTGAGAGATCTGTGCAGCTATATCCTCTCCCCTGAAGCTCTGAAATCCAACTGTGATATCAGGTTTCACAGACCTTCAAGAGACAGGAGACTACCTGGAGGGAGGGGGTTTCCTCACAATCTGGTGAGGAAGGAGAAATGAAAGTAAAAGAGAAGCGCCTGTCAGATCAGTTGTATGTGACGGAGGGTTAAATAAACGTCCGCGAAAATATATGACACTCAGGAGATTATTAATGGCAACGCCTATTTTGTTCTAAGAGCCACTCAGAAGCATCATAAAAATAAAACCTAAAAATAACAAAAGATGAGCAGTGAGGTGGAATGGTTACGCACCCACCCACAATAGAAGTAATCTTTGAAGACCTAAAAAAAGGAATTGACATTTAAAAGGAAAAAGATAACTTTCTGTTCATAGATATAGATCTAAGTTTGCAGCGGCTCTGTACGGTATAGGCTCCTGCAATACACAAGTCTTTAAGATGACAAGAGGTTCACTTTGGTCTATCCCATCTTAAAGAGTAACCACCCTCTTTACTTTTATTTCATAAATCAGTAGTGCACATGAAACTAAACAACTATGCAATATATGTTATCAGATAAATCAGCTTCTTTCTCCTCCAAAACTGATCATTCTTTCTCAATTCATAGGTAAAGTCTGGAATCAGTAAAGACAGATCTGCCGTTACTGAGATAGGAGATGGCAGTTGGTGCTGATAAGATTCTATGTAGAAGGGAGGGGTGGAGAAACATCATCCCTCCGCCTTTAGCTCCTCCCCCTCTACATAGAACCTTATCAGCACCACCTGCCATCTCCTACCTCAGTAATGTAGCAATCTATCTTCACTGAACGCACATTTTTCCCATGAATTAAGAATGAATGATCAGTCTTGGCAAAGGAATAAGTAGATTTCTCTAATAACCTATATCAGAAAGTTGCTTATTTTCATGTGTACTCTTGATTTGGGGGAATAAAAATTAGAACAATGGTTACACTTCAAAAATATGTTTTTAGATCCTTTTTTTCTTCAATAAAAGGTAGATTACTTTATTAACTTAGATCCTAAATTACTACATACAATGTAAATGTGCAGTCAGAATTGCATTCAGCATAGATTTCAAAGTTCTGCGTAATAAGAGCTGAGCGAGTACAAACCCGTAGACCTTTCAATGAAAGTATGCTGTACGCTAAAGGGTGCAAATGCTCCAAGTTCACAGGGTCCTAGACACCTCTCTGTCACAAAGTCATAGATCAATCAGGATTATAAATGGCATGTGGAAGGAAGAGGGTCTTTTAGGCTACTTTCACACTAGCGTTAACTGCAATCAGTCACAATGCGTCGTTTTGCAGAAAAAACGCATCCTGCAAAAGTGCTTGCAGGATGCGTTTTTTCCCCATAGACTTGTATTGACGAAGCATTGCGACGGATTGCCACACGTCGCATCCGTCGTGTGATGAATGCGTCATGCTTTGGCGGACCGTCGGGAGCAAAAACCGCTACATGTAACGTTTTTTGCTCCTGACGGACTCCGCCCCCACCTCTCCGCACCTCACAATGGGGCAGCAGATGCGCCGGAGAAATGCATCCGCTGCCTCCGTTGTGCAGTGCGTTAAACGCTAGCGTCGGAATCTCTGCCCGACGCATTGCAACGGGGAGATTCCGACGCTAGTGTGAAAGTAGCCTTAGAGAATTTGTATTGCGGATTTGAATGAAGCCTCTAGAAACAAAGAAGCATTTGGCATAGCATACAGTTTTAAGAGTTTGACTACTTCACAAGAAAGCTTTGTTGGTTGCAGAATTGTGTGCAAAGCTGCCTTACAGCACTGGTCCGCTATGATTAGTGCTTTATATAAGTCTCTACTTTTGGCCTAGATACTTGATGATGCATGGATTGAACAGTAAAAAAAATACTGATTATTACGATCCTTTTAAATGTAAAGCAATCCCCATCGGCGTTGAAGAAGTGAAATAAGATGCAGCTTTCTGTCTGGTAATGTAATGGTTAATGCGCCTGCCCAGCCTCTGGTGCTGACAGTAATTATCATCTGGAATAATTACAAGCTCCCACTCTAACCTTCCACTGCCAAGAAGCACTGTGTAATGCTTCCCTATGTCACTAAAATGACAGAGGTTAAAAGGAGCTTGGTAGCTATTAAATGAGAAGGAGCAAGGAAATTAGGGATGATACTGCTTTTTTGGGGATGTCTGATGGGATCCTCTTCCGATTTAATGCATTCCTTCCCAGCAGTAATTTCCCACTTAATCTCTGGGGCATTGCTTGCGGAGTAGATTAATTCGGTGGCGTAGATGCGCACACAGTAGACAATGGGTCATAATCCTGCTGTTAGAAGGGCTGAATAAAACCTCCTTATAGAAATGAATGTCAGCATTATAAATATATGAGGAAGTATAAGAGCAACCTTCTGAAAACACCCAAATTAGCATCATAGGAACTATTTTAAGAACACTCACATCGAGCTTCTAAGGCCATCACTCTCCAGTCATCCACACGCAAGAGAACTGTGACCTATTTGCTATATTTAGGATTATGTTTTTCACATTTTTCAAGCAAATCACAAAGCTTTGAGAATGGAGATCAAAGATGTAAAACAATATATGCTTCTGCTAGCATAACTCCCTGCAAGGTCACGGAGATGAGTCATGTACTGTAACTCAGGGATTGTAGCTTGCCACTCCATGCAGACCACCACGCAGTGCATTTCAGCCATTGCTAAACGGCTTTTCTTTCTTTCTATAAAGCTTGGTAAAAAAAAGATAGAAATGTAATTGCTTGAAACAGTGAACAATAATTTTCATATGGACATTCACTAACAGATATTTGGTACATATTGGGGAAGATTTATTAGGGAACACAGCTCAAGTCAGCAAAAGACAGCTCTAATTCACGCACTATTAGCGGAGCACGCACGTATGTGGTGGGATCAGGTGTAATAGTTGCATTCCAAATGCTGACAGCTATCTAAAATGTGTGGTCGCCTTCAGGCTATGTGCACACGTATTCTTGTCCACTGCGGATTTTTCGGCAGCGGATTTGATAAATTTGCAGGGCAAAAACGCTGCGTTCTTGCTGCCGATTTATCGCGGATTTACCGCGGTTTATCTGCGGTTTTCACTGCGGTTTTACAACTGCGGTTTTCCATAGGAGCAGCTGTAAAACCGCTGCGGAATCCGCAGAAAGAACATGGCGGAGTCAAACATGTCGGAGGTTCCCTGATGTTTTGGGGTTGCTTTGCTGCCTCTGGCACTGGACTGCTTGACTATGTGCATGGCATTATGAAGTCTGAACACTACCAACAAATTTTGCAGCATAATGTAGGGTCCAGTGTGAGAAAGCTGGGTCTCCCTCAGAGGTCATGGGTCTTCCAGCAGGACAATGACCCAAAACACACTTCAAAAAGCACTAGAAAATGGTTTGAGAGAAAGCACTGGAGACTTCTTAGGTGGCCAGCAAGGAGTCCAGACCTGAATCCCATAGAACACCTGTGGAGAGATCTAAAAATGGCAGTTTGGAGAAGGCACCCTTCAAATATCAGGGACCTGGAGCAGTTTGCCAAAGAAGAATGGTCTAAAATTCCAGCAGAGCATTGCAAGAAACTCATTGATGGTTACCGGAAGCGGTTGGTCGCAGTTATTTTGGCTAAAGGTTGTGCAACCAAGTATTAGGCTGAGGGTGCCAATACTTTTGTGTGGCCCATTTTTGGAGTTTTGTGTGAAATGATCAATGTTTTGCTTTTTGCTTCATTCTCTTTTGTGTTTTTTCATTTAAGACAAATTAAATGAAGATAATAATACCAAAAAATTTGTGCTTCCAATCATTTTCAGGAAGAAAATGAGTATTATCTGACAGAATTGCAGGGGTGTCAATACTTTTGGCCATGACTGTATGTTATGATGGAGCAGGTCAACACAAGACATCATATAGTCATACACTGGAATGTTAAGCCCTTGTGAGGAATAGTGGAAAAGGCCAATGGGATCGTGCTGCCCTCCCCTGACTGTCACTTTCTGTGTAGCTTTCAGATCCCTATTTCCTTTCTGTCTCTTTAAGGCCAGTCTCACAGGTCCAGATTTTTCCGGTACGTGAAGAAAACGTCCCGGGAGTTATCCGTGTCCGTGCGTGCACGTAGGCCATCCGTGTGCTGTCCGTGTTTCTCGTCCGTGTGCTGTCCGTGTTTTGAAACAATTTGTTTAAATTTTAACCCTATGACGGATGGCATCCGTGTGCAGTACGTGTTTACACGCACCCATTGACTTTAATGGGTCCGTGTGATCCGTGCGCTCCCACGAACACTGACATGTCTCCATGTTTTGCACACGGACACACGGTATGTGAAAACACGCTGACATCTGCAGAGACACATTCATTTTAATGTGTCTACGTGTGTCAGTGTCCCTGGTATGTGAGGAAACTGTCACCACACGTAGCGGAGGCACTGACGTGTGAAACCGGCCTCAGGGGTTATAAGGTTTTATTGTGATTTTGTTAGGTTTCTTCACAGGGCCATATGTATGAAAATCTGCCTGTTAACAAGATTCTCACTAGCTGTATTAAATTTTGCAGGCTCAGCGCAGGTATTTAACCCCCTGCACTCTGACTTCCTGGGCAGTTTACCTCAGGATCAAAAAGCGGAGCATCGTCTCGCCCTCCTGCCCCCTTTAATTCTTTTTAATATGTGTATTTGACCCGGTGATTATCGGTGGGTGGACATGTTTTTTTTTTTAAGTTTAAATGTTATCTATTGGTACTGAATTTTATTGAATGTTTACAACGTACTTAATACTATTCCTTGGTAACCCAAAATAAACACGGTGGCGTTTTACTGCCAAATTCTGTATTGTGTTCTAGTCATTAATTTGGCGCGTTGTCATCTACACTCCAATGCAAGCCATAGGCTCCCATCTTATATCTAAAATAAAATAGAATTGAAGGATGCAGGATGTAGAGGTTTACCACACAATAACAACCTAGGATAAAAACAAATGAGCAAATAACCTGCACTAATAAATAAATAGTAATAGTGCATATAAATAATATAGGGTATGTAGCTGACACTATTTTGATCAAAGGAGCGTAAAAGCCATTCTACCGCGACAAGGTGACCCTGTCAGGATAGTCCCTAACTCTTGTAGTTCACCTAGCTACGTGCTGCAGGCCTCAAAATAGATGACGGTAGTGCAGGCCCCAGACCTGACTGTTTCAACAAGTGCCCATGGAAAAATATATACGGTAGATGGAATGCACAGCCCAAAAAGATAGGAATACAGGCAGCCTCAATTATTGGCAGGTTAAGTACTCAAGTAGCTTAGATACAGGCACTTACTATGCAAGTTTTTACATCTGGGGTAGAGTTCTGCTTGTAAATGGTTGTTAACTAATTCGGGTCTGTGAAGGGAAGATAAATAGTTGTATTTCCCTTACACACGTGCTGCAGTTCGTTACAGGAAACCCACTAGTTATAAAAAGCAGATCTAGCTCACATATCAAACCGCCATATGTGTTCAGTATTCCTTTTTTAAATACAAAAAAAAAAAATCAGACCCTGTTCACATGTCCAGTTGGCTACCATTTGCAATTGATCCAATTTTTATTACTACTGGATCCATTACAAACTTTGTTTGTATCATTGTTCCGGTTTCAAAGCACTGCTACTTCAACTTTTTTTGAAATTTTATTATATTATAATATTATTTCACAATCGGAGAGGTATCGCTAATATAAATTCCCTTTCCCTTGTTGTGACCTGCAGGATCACGCCGGTGATGACTGACTGAGTAAGCCGGATGTCATTGCTCAATGTAAGTCTATTAGAGCCAGAACAAGGCTCTCATAGGTTTACAATGATCGCTTGTGACCGTCAGCTCTGACTTCCCATCAATCAGGATTTGCGGTAACAAGGTGGCGGAATGGTACAGGAATGGCGCAAGGAAGAGCAGAACAAGGCGAGTGGTAAGTATATTGCTAAGGGCGGGGAACATGAATTAGTGGCACCACTCCAGCGCTGAAATAAAAATGCTGGAGTGGGGCTTTAACAGACCAGAGACACCTCTAGTGAGAACAGAACACCTTTATGTTCTGCGCATGCGCAATTTGAAAAGCCGGTCTGTTAACACAGGACATAAATAAATAAACAACCATCCATTATAATCAGTTTCCCATAGATTTCAATATACAAAAATGTTCTCCATCTGGATACAGTTTTCATCTGTATTTTGCCCAAACAAATAACCTGTGCAGACTACATTTTTAGATCCAGCTAAAAAACAAAGAGAAGTTTGAAAGTAGACAAATAGAAGACATGTTATGACACTTCCAATCCCATTCAAATTAATGGATCCTGTACTGGAAAATGTTATATCCAGTTTTATGGTCCCAAAACTGATGTGAATGGAGCCTCAGATCTATTAAAAGGGTTGTCTGGTCTAAACCAATAAGTCTGCAGTCAATCAGTGTGACTGCAGACTTACAAATCCCCCCGCGTTATGGGGATTCACTGGTTTCAAACCTGGGACCGGAGGGTATTTATGCGTTATCCAGCAGACTTATCTGCTTTGACCGGACAACCGCTTTAAGGCTATGTGCACACGTTGCGGATTGGGGTGCAGAATTTTCTGCACAAAATCCGCATCTCCTGGCAGAAACCGAAGGTGCGGATTTGATGTGTTTTTTGTGCGGATTTGGTGCGTTTTTGTTGCGGATTTTCTGTGTTTTTTTACCCCTGCGGATTTCTATAATGGAAGGGTTCAGAAGCGCTGCAGTTCCGCACAAAAGAAGTGACATGCTACTTCCTTTGATCTGCAGCGGTTTTCATGCGGATTTTTCCGCACCATTAGCACAGCTTTTTTTTTTTCTATTGATTTACATTGTACTGTAAATCACTTTGCGGAACTGCAGCGTTTCTGCGCGGAAAAAAACGCTGTGGATCCGCACTAAATCCGCATCGTGTGCACACAGCCTTAGAATGAACAGGAATGTATACACTACAGAGGAAAACAGCAAAAAAATTGGGTCTAAAAATAAAAAAAAATAAAAAAAAATCTGGAAAATGTCAATAATCCTAAGGTCAAAATAATAAAGAATACATTTTAAACAGTTGCACAGCAGATTAACTTCCTAAGGCCTCATTCACACATCATAATTCACATACAGGTTCTATCCATGTTCTTAAATTAGAACACAAACCCTTTATAATCTATGATGCTGATCACGTCTCTGTTTTTTTAGGAATGCTTTCTTACATCAGAGTCATGGATAAAAATCATGCATACCTATGTCGAGGGTCCTATGAAAATCATGGACAGCACATAAATGCCATCCGTGTGCGGGTTTTAATGTTGTATTGGGTAGGAAAAAATGCTGTAAAATTACATATTTACAAATTACAAATACAGGATGAAAATGTGATGGAACACACTGAAAAGAACAATCATAAATGAGGCATAAAAGTGCACGACACACATCTAATGGAACAGTGAAGATGCTCTTTAGGTTCACATCCCATACCTTATTCCTTACGTCTGACACTCACATCTGCTTTTCACAGCTTTCTTTGCATTATGATAAAAAGCTTCTATTTTTAGAGAGCGATGCAAATTAATTAACGTAACAACTTCATTAATTAGTCTCATAATGTGTAGTTTTGCTGATGGATGTCTATTCCCTCATCTTGTGCCTGACTTGCTGCAGTCAATAAGAAGGTAGTACTCATTTGCAACTAACGAACCCAAAATATTTCTTTTACGTATATAGGGGGTGACAACTGAAAACCACAGAACTATCATCTGATCTAAGCAACTAGGGGAAATTAAACTAAATATGGTGAGTAGTTCACATTATTTTCAGTGACAATCCAGACCCATTTACGAAGATTTTCTACAGAATGCAACTATGGGCTAGGAGTTTTTGCAGCATTTTTTAATGCAAATTTTCAGCAGCGTTTTACAGTACCAGCAAAGTTTGAGATTTAAGAAATCTCATGCATACATTGTTTTTTTTTTTTTGTCATCAGGATTTTGTGATTTGCATTCTTTTTTTCGCACAATGGAGAATGTCCCTTCTTTCAGCGTTTTCATCCATTGAAATGAATGGGTGGGGAAAAAATGCTGGAGAAAATGCTCCAAAAACACAGGTATTAGGTTTTGCTGCTTTTATTGTGCCAAAACCTGAGTCTACAGAATAGGACTTTTTTTTCAACACTAAACTTCTTCAGCATGCAGAAGAGACATTCAGCATGCCAAACCCGCAGCAAAACACGCACACAAAAAAACACAAGAAAAACCAAGGAAAGCATGCTTTTTTTCTGCAGCTTCTTTCCTTCCAAGAGATCAGGTTTTGCGGCAGAAAAAAAGCCTAGTGTGAACTTCCCATTGCAATGATCGATTCTTTTACTACTAATATTTTTCTCCTTTTGATAAATACTTATATTGACTACCTTTAAAATAAAGGGAAGTCTTCCTTATGTATTTAATGCATTCTATGATTTCAACACAGAAAGATTTACCAATATTGTTTGTAATATTTGTATATATATATATATATATATATATATATATATATATATATATATATATATATATATATATATATATATATACAGTATATATCATATATAATTTTGAGCTATTATTGTGTCATTTAACCTCTTACTAGTCTTATCTGAGCATGCTCAGGTGTTATCTGAGCATCTGAGAGTGCTCGTATATCATGTTCAAGTCCCTGCGGATGCATAATTTGCGGCTGTTAGACAGGCAATCCCCACATATGTTCAGGCAGTCTAAAAGCCAGGAACAGGAAGCCAGGGGTGCAGCTCATCCCGGACTTCCTCTTCATGTTCATTTTGTCAAAAGTCAGAGATAGGACGCCAGCGCTGATTGGGCGCCAGGCTTCACATGTCATTCCACTGCCTCACAGCCCCAGGACCGCGAGTGTGAACACTGCTGAAACGGAGCCAACATGGGAGGAGAGTATAGGCTTTATTATTTTATTGGGGCCAAACATTTAGTTAAGAAGGGGTTGTCCTAGTAGTGGTCAACGTCTTTAAGGTGGGAAAAACAGAAATAAAACTGTCCAGAGTTTACCAAAGGGCTAATAATTGTACAGATATTAACTCTTTTGATGCTTATAAACCCATACAGATTGATATCCCCTAAAATTCCAGGATCCATACATTCTGTGATGACATTTCCATAGCGTATCAAAGGGGCACACTGTCCTAACCCATGCAATGCGATAAGCACTGATGGGTTGCCATTACAGACGGGGGTCTGCTGACAATCCCCATGCCTGTCAAGACAATACTCCTATGAAATCCAGCCTGTGGTTGACGTTCATAGGAGAATGTGAGTTTTCCTATATGCATCCTATGGTATTGCTGTATATAGTACAATTGCAACTTTAAGTTCCCTGTGAGGACTACAAAAATACAGTAAAAAAATGGTTTTATCAATATAAAAAAAAAAAATAAAACGTTTGAATCATCCTCCTTTCCCTTCCCAATAAAAAATATATACACAGCTCTGGCAAAACTTAAAAGACCACTGCAATTTGTCTGATTTTTCTCTTTATAGGTATATTTTTGAGTAAAATGTAAATTGTTCTTTTAGTCTATAAACTTCTGACAACATGTCTCCGAATTTACAAGCAATAATTTTTTTTTCTGACAAAGAAAAATGGTGAAAATTAAAAAAAAAAAATCTTTCCTCACTATTGTGCAATTCAAACAACAAAAATACTTGGAATCTAAGTAACTTGTACAGTTACTTCAACAAAGACAATGTTATATACTAAAGACGCATATATGAAGAGGTGGGAATCTGACCTCGGTGTGGATATAGGGTCGGAACAATGGGACAGCGCTATCAGGAACACATACAAGTCAAATATCTCAATGGCTCTTCACGAGTCTTAAGGAACCGTCACATTTAGCGACGCTGCAGCGATCTAGACAACGATGCCGATCGTTGCAGCGTCGCTGTTTGGTCGCTGGAGAGCTGTCACACAGACAGCTCTCCAGCGACCAACTATCCCGAAGTCCCCGGGTAACCAGGGTAAACATCGGGTTACTAAGCGCAGGGCCGCGCTTAGTAACCCGATGTTTACCCTGGTTACCAGTGTAAATGTAAAAAAAACCAAACACTACATACTTACATTCCTGTGTCTGGTCACATCCCTCGCCTTCAGCTTCCCGCACTGACTGAGCGCCGGTCGTAAAGCACAGCGGTGACGACACCGCTGTGCTTTGCTTTACGGCGGCCGGCGCTCACAGTCAGTGCGGGAAGCTGAAGGCGAGGGACGTGACCAGACACAGGAATGTAAGTATGTAGTGTTTGTTTTTTTTCACATTTACAATGGTAACCAGGGTAATTGGGCCGTGTTATATACTATGTGGCTGTGCTATATACTATATGGGCTGTTATATGATACGTGGGCTGTGCTATATACTACGTGGCTGTGTTATATGCTACGTGGGCTGTTATATACTACATGGCTGTTATATGCTACGTGGCTGTGCTATATACTACGTGGGCTGTGCTATATACTACATGGCTGTGTTTAAATGCGATCATGAATCGTGGTATGTGTTAAAAGGGGGGTCCACTGAGACTCTTTCGCCCGGGGCCCACAAAAACCTGGAGCCGGCCCTGAGGGTAAACATCGGGTTACTAAGCGAGCCCTGCGCTTAGTAACCCGATGTTTACCCTGGTTACCAGTGAAGACATCGCTGAATCGGCGTCACACACGCCGATTCAGCGATGTCAGCGGGAGATCCAGAGACGAAATAAAGTCCTGGACTTTCCCCAGCGACCAACAATCTCCCAGCAGGGGCCTGATCGTTGGTCGCTGTCACACATAACGATTTCGTTAACGATATCGTTGCTACGTCACAAAAAGCAACGATATCGTTATGTGTGACGGTACCTTTACTTTAAATTAATGACAAGATGGTACTATACTCCCATTAGACTATCGCACATAAATCAGGAATACTCCCCCTTATGTTGGAGAGACTGCGGGCAACAAGGTAATCGCTACCACTTATTCTGGGGCTGCCGAAAATAAAAAATCTCTGGTTTCTTGTTTCACATGAGATATCAACTCTTTTTCTGAAAATTTCGTGATCACCACCAAAAGGGTGCTCCTTTACCTCGAAATGGAAAAATTTGACCCCTCGGTTAAATATATTATCATACATATCTTCCTGGTTGTAAAAAACACTTTGGCACACTGGCGGAAAAAACCCGAACCACCCAAATTCTCTGACATTTTGGAAAAAATCCTCCAACACAGTGCCCTTGAATGGAGATTTACGGTTAATAATAATAGTGTCCATAAATATTCTAGGAAATGGAAGATCTGGAATAGTAAATTCCGAGGTACAGTACATAAAATCCTGGTTATTGGGTATTGCATGAGGGTGGTTCAAAATTACCATTTTGTATCTCTTTCCTTTGAATTATGTACAATTAAGTATGACACAAATTTAAATTTGTAGATTGGTATTCCTATGATGGAAACTGTTATAAGGGTTCTCTAGTTTTACTGGTCCTTTCCTCTGTCCATTGTTACCCTCCCCTCCTTCCCTCCTAGCCTTTCCCAAATCCCGGTTTTAATATAAAATCCAATAAAAAAATTTTAAAAAGAAAAATGAAAACAAAAAAAACAAAAAAAAACAGTGGCTTCAGACCTCAAATAATGCTAAGAAAAGAAGTTCGTAATCATTTAGAAACAACAATACTAATGTTTTAACTCAGGAAGAGTTCAGAAATCAATATTTTGTGGAATAACGATGATTTTTTACTCACACCTTTCATGCTTCTTGGCATGCTTTCCACCAGTCTTTCACACTGCTCCTGGCGCAAAAATGTAAGCAGTTTTTCTTTGCTTGATGGCTTATGAAATATCCATCATCCTCTTGATTACATTCCAGAGGTTTTCAATGGGGTTCAGGTCTGGAGATTTTGCCAGAGATGTATATATACAGTCATGGCCAAAAGTATTAACACCCCTGCAATTCTGTCAGATAATACTCAGTTTCTTCCTGAAAATGATTGCAATCACAAATTTTTTGGTATTATTATCTTCATTTAATTTGTCTTAAATGAAAAAAACACAAAAAGAATTGTTCTAAAGCCAAATTGGAGATAATTCCACACCAAACATAAAAAGGGGGTGGACAAAAGTATTAGCACCGTTCGAAAAATCATGTGATGCTTCCCTAATTTGTGTAATTAACAGCACCTTTAACTTACCTGTGGCACCTAACAGGTGTTGGCAATAACTAAATCTCACTTGCAGCCAGTTGACATGGATTAAAGTTGACTCAACCTCTGTCCTGTGTCCTTGTGTGTACCACATTGAGCATGGAGAAAAGAAAGACCAAAGAACTGTCTGAGGACTTGAGAAACCAAATTGTGAGGAAGCATGAGCAATCTCAAGGCTACAAGTCCATCTCCAAAGACCTGAATGTTCCTGCGTCTACCGTGCGCAGTGTCATCAAGAAGTTTAAAGCCCATGGCACTGTGGCTAACCTCCCTAGATGTGGACGGAAAAGAAAAATTGATAAGAGATTTCAACGCAAGATTGTGCGGATGTTGGATAAAGAACCTCGACTAACATCCAAACAAGTTCAAGCTGCCCTGCAGTCCGAGGGTACAACAGTGTCAACCCGTACTATCCGTCGGCGTCTGAATGAAAAGGGACTGTATGGTAGGAGAACCAGGAAGACCCCACTTCTTACCCCGAGACATAAAAAAGCCTGGCTGGAGTTTGCCAAAACTAACCTGAAAAAGCCTAAAACGTTTTGGAAGAATGTTCTCTGGTCAGATGAGACAAAAGTAGAGCTTTTTGGGCAAAGGCATCAACATAGAGTTTACAGGAGAAAAAAAGAGGCATTCAAAGAAAAGAACACGGTCCCTACAGTCAAACATGGCGGAGGTTCCCTGATGTTTTGGGGTTGCTTTGCTACCTCTGGCACTGGACTGCTTGACCGTGTGCATGGCATTATGAAGTATGAAGATTACCAACAAATTTTGCAGATAATGTAGGGCCCAGTGTGAGAAAGCTGGGTCTCCCTCAGAGGTCATGGGTCTTCCAGCAGGACAATGACCCAAAACACACTTCAAAAAGCACTAGAAAATGGTTTGAGAGAAAGCATTGGAGACTTCTATGGTGGCCAGCAATGAGTCCAGACCTGAATCCCATAAAGCACCTGTGGAGAGATCTAAAAATGGCAGTTTGGAGAAGGCACCCTTCAAATATCAGGGACCTGGAGCAGTTTGCCAAAGAAGAATGGTCTAAAATTCCAGCAGAGCATTGTAAGAAACTCATTGATGGTTACTGGAAGTGGTTGGTCGCAGTTATTTTGGCTAAAGGTTATGCAACCAAGTATTAGGCTGAGGGTGCCAATACTTTTGTCTGGCCCATTTTTGGAGTTTTGTGTGAAATGATCAATGTTTTGCTTTTTGCTTCATTCTCTTTTGTGTTTTTTTCATTTAAGACAAATTAAATGAAGATAATAATACCAAAGAATTTGTGATTGCAATCATTTTCAGGAAGAAACTGAGTATTGTGTGACAGATTTGCAGGGGTGTTAATACTTTTGGCCATGACTGTATACTTATATGGTATCAGTACGTCCATAAAGGTCTGATATATCAAAATCTAAAATTAATTAATCTTATGGGTAAATGGTGTAATGAAAAGTAAAATCAAAACGCCACAACTAAGGTTTTTCCATTCACATGACAAAGGGAAAAAATATACACTAAAAAGGCGACCAAAATATATCTAGCCCTGTCGTAGATAAATACATCAGTTGAGGGTGCAAAACACAAGCTCTTACACAACCCTATCACATGAAAATTAAAAACGCTATGGATCTCAGAATATGGCCACACGTGAATTTATTTGTTTTGAGTTTTTTAAAAAGTTTTAACAAAGCTATGTGTGTTTAGCATCACCATAGTCATTCTGACCTGGAAATAGAAAATGATTTTGCCAGGTCACTTTTACTTTATGATGAATACTGTGAAAGCTCAAAAAGCAATTATTGAATTGGGCTTTATTGCAATTTTGCTACAGCTGGATTTTTTTCCTGCCTCCAGTACATCACATAAAAAGTGTCATTCAAAACTACAACTCGTACCCCCCCTAAAAAAAAACAAGCACTCATAAAGCTATATAAAAATTTACATTTCAGGAATGGGTTTTATGTTCGTTGCATTTTACACAACTGAAATTTGTAGTAAAAAAAAATAAAAAATAGAAAGTGAATAAACAAAAGAGAAGCATAAATCAAAAGAAGATTGGAGACGTAACCACAAATCTTCTGTGAAACTAGGCTTATGTAATTCCTTCTGTTTCTCTAAATAATCCCAGACAAACTCAATGATGTTGAGATCAGGGTTCTGTGAGGGCCATTATCATCACTTTTAAGACTCCTTGTTCTTCTTTACACTATATGACATTGGCTGTATGTTTAGGGTTATTGTCCTGCTGCAGAATAAATTTGGAGCCTACCTGATGGTACTGCATGATGGACAAGTACTTACCTGTATTTCTTAGCATTTAGGTCCCAAGAAATGGCCACCGCTAAAGTGAACCTGTAAGCAGGATTGTGCACAGTAACCTACCTACACACAGTGTCAGGTGGGCGCCGTTATACTGATTACAATCATACCTTGGTTTATGAAATCCATCTTATGGTTGTTCTTTAATCTTTATTTTCACTTTTGTGATATGCTCGTGCCCTAAGATGGGTCTGGAGAGGGGGTCTGCATGTGGTGCACTAATTAGATATTCATAATGCAGACTGCGACAGGTCGCTGATCCCTCACTGACCTGCCCCCTAGTCTGCATAATGAATATCTGTACATACTTTAAAAAAAAAAAAACCTTTTGCAGGCAGGTGCTGGCCGTGGCACCTGCTCTGCAGCATAATCCCATGTTTAGTGTGCCAATAATACATTTTATTCATGTTATTCAGCTTGGAGAAAAAAAAATTAAACTTTTTTCAAAATTACATTTTTATTGAAAGACTATATAATTTTCAATTACAAAAGGTACAAAAAAAGGATAAACAGGACATCAACCATATGTCATAAAATATAACGTCTATTAAAACATCAAGTTATAGGAAGAAAAAGGAGGGAAGGGAACATTTTAAACCATCAATATTCTAATTATGAGGTTACTGAATTCCAATGGAAACCATACATAGTGCAGCCAGGTGCGGACTAACGAGGAGCATAATCAGTAAAGAGAAGTGCATTGGAGAAAAGGGTGGGTCACATCAGTCTTATGAAAGGCGGTAGGCATTGGAATTCAATCCAGTCTCTCCAAGTCTCACAGTATCTATCACATTCAGTGGGGGATTGGGCAATCAAATTTTCCATCCTATTTAGAAGGCCTTTTTCAGAGAACCAATCCCCCAGAGTAGGTGGAGAAGTCCTTTCCAGTGACGAAAAATTATATTCTTAGCAGCCTGTATAAGGTAGCTTAACAAAGACCTTTTGTATTTGGCAAAACTAGTAGGGATCATAAATAGCAAAAAAGATTCAGGAGAGCCGGGTACAGAAAGACTAGTGTCTGTGGGAGAGAGGGAAAAGTTTGAGCTAGTGATGAGTGAGTGTGCTCGTTACTCAGGTTTTCCAAGCATGCTCGGGTGTTCTCCGAGTATCTTGGGCGTGCTAGTAGATTACTGAAAACACAAAAGAGCACACTGAGGTCACAAATACTCTGTTGTAAAAAAAAATCACAATAATAAGCAAGTGCTTGTTAAAAGATGGGGAAAAAAACAGGGTATTCAGTGGATACGTTTTTTGCAAAAAAAATGTATACTCAGCTGCTCCAACAATCGTCAAGATATACCCATATATAAAGAAGTCCTAACTAATGTATATAATCCCAGGTGTGTGTGTGAACATGTTCCTACAGACTTGTTCAATGTGCAAGTAGCCCATGTGTTTCTGGTGCTAGTAGATTATGTTCGTGTTCCCGCAGCTGCATGACTTGCGGCTGTTAGACAGCCTGAACACAAGTGGGGATTGCCTGTTTGTTAGGGAATCGCCACATGTATTCAGGCTGTCTAGCAACCGCAAATTATGCAGCTGCGGGAACATAAACATACTCTACGAGCACTCCCAAGATATTCGGAGAACGCCCGAGAATGCTCGGAAAACCTGAGCAACGAGCACACTCGCTCATCACTAGTTGGAGCTTGACACGCCGAGTCATATATCACAAACCGTTGCAAATTAATATATATGGTGGGTGCCGTACCTGCTGATGATTTCAGCCGAAGAGAGGAAGGAGGGGTGTTTCTAGAACGTCCATCTAGTTTAAATAAAATTTATTTTTATTAGAACATTTTAAAAACCAATGGTAAAATTGAGAGACTCTCAGTATGACACGTTTCTGGGGCACCTCGGCGCCCTTAGTCATAGGATCTGAGGTACGCCAGAAGCACGTCAGGATGAGAGTCTCTCTCTCAATTACGGTAGTTTTTAAAATGTTCTAATAAAAATAAATTTTATTTAAAGCAGATGGAAGTGCCACATGTGTGTATATATATATATATATATATATATATATATATACATATATATATATATATATATATATATATATAATCAAAAGAAATGTGTAAATTAGGCAACAAACGTAAAGACATTTAATTTAGTTGAGTCTTGAGAAAATATTTCCAGAATATATTTGACCATATATTATACTCTGCTAATTTATTCTATGCTATTTTATAATAGCTGGCGTGGGAAAAGGTAATTTTATCTTTTATAGTCATTTGCTTTTTTTTTCTACTAACATGAAGCATGCAAATAACAAAAAATAATCAAGAGGGTCATTATGGAGCATATTGTAAATATAATTCTATGTCTCCAACACCAAATCAGAAGTAATGTTTGCATCGGTATAATGTATATTGTGAACATGCAGCTCTCGTAAATGTACCTGGAATCTACATACAGATGCCATTCCAATTTGAGAGTTAATCTGCCACTATACCATGAAATAATGCTTAAAAATGTGTCCATTAATAGAGCAGGCCAGTTGGTTCATATTTCCATAATTTGTTTGCCTTTATATGAATTTAGGAGGGTTTGAGATGTAGGAGGGCGTGCGTCTCAATAGATGTCCTATTAAATATGTAAAACAGAAACTGTTAATTAGCCATGAAAATTAGTTCTTTTATGCATTCAGCCTATGGGCCTGATTCTTCAAGATCGGCGTTGTTAACGCTCCTGATTCATAAGTGCAGGCTGGGCGAGCGGCGTACACCTCAGTGTGTGCTTTAACACAAATCCTACTCCATTTCGACAGAGCAGGAATAAACTGCAACCATGTAAAAAATGAATAGAGAGGAATTCAGGAGTCCGACCGGACACTTCCTTTTGTACCAGGGATAAAAGTTCCTCGATCTATTAAACGAGCAGATCCTAGTGGTGGTATCCACTGATCAGCAAATTAGCATCTATCTTACAAATAACTTGCTTAACATTTCTGCTACTTGCTATTGGAAACAGTCAACAAGTCTGTTGACATATCGACCCGATGGAGCTTAGCTGAACTCTTATAATGCGTCTGGAGAGCAGTTTTTACAAAATGAGATTAAAATACAATCCAACTCTGTAGTGAGAAATGTTGACGTGCCAAGGATACAGACTCCATCTTGACCCATGTTGATGTGCAAATTATCAAAGTAGTGGTAAAAAAAATGTGCCATGATCAGGCAGTTTGCAGCAGGAAGCTTGTCAAAATATTCTCCAGGGCTATTTTAAGATAGCACATTTACCTCTCATGTATCATATCATCAGCACAGTCCACCATCAAAGTTTTTGGAAGAACAGAGTTTTTCCACATGCTCACTCCAGGTCTGAAAGTAAGCCTCCAATCATAGAAGCAAAACAGACATTCATTTGCATGACATGCTCATGTTTTTGTGAGCTCCATTAAATCTTAGGCAAAACCTGCAATACTTGACAGGTTTGACATATATGCATGCAAATGCTCAACTAAAATCCATATACCAAACAGCCATAAAATTAAAACTATAGGGGAAGTAAATATCATTAATACAATGGCATACTGGTGCTTCTCAAAATTAGAATATCATCAAAAAGTTAATTTATTTCAGTTCTTCAATACAAAAAGTGAAACTCATATTATATAGCATCTTTACAAACAGAGCGATCTATTTTTAGTGATTATTTCTGTTAATGTTGTTGATTATCGCTTGCAGCCAATGAAAACGCAAAAGTCATTATCTCAGTAAATTCGAATAATTAACAAAAACACCTGCAAAGGCTTCCTAAGCACTTAAAAACGTCCCTTAGTCTGTTTCAGTAGGCTCCACAATCATGGGGAAGACTGCTGAGGAGAGATATCCAGAAGGCAGTCACTGACACTCCACAAGGATGGTGAGCCAAAAAAGTCATTGCTGAAGAAGCTGGCTGTTCACAGAGTGCTGTATCCAAACATATTAATGGCAAGTTGAGTGGAAGGAAAAAGTGTGGTAGAAAAAGGTGCATAAGCAACCGGAATAACCGCAACCTTGAAAGGATTGTTAAGAAAAGGCCATTCAAAAATTTGGAGGATTGGGAATACAGTACATGGTTCAGGTGCAGGATGCGCGGGGAAAGTTGCAGGAGGATTATGGACTACCGGAGGTCTGAAGATTTCAATATGGGCAGTTTCGGCATGCTTATGTTACGAAGAGCAAGACGATGAATATGGAGATTCACAAGGATATATTGATTGATAATGTCTGCGCAGAGGGGGAACAAAAGGGGTAGTGTCGGGTATTTATAAGGATCTAATGCATACTTTTATAAATAATTATCCTATTAGAGCACAGGGGAAATGGGAGGAGGAGTTGGGTAGGATAGAGGAAGATACATGGGAAGTGATTATGGAATATATACCATAATTATCGCTGAGTGAACCAGGCAGACTCTCGCAGATATATGTACTCCATAGAGTATATAGGGACTGTATAGAGCGGGTCTGAGACAGACTTCTGAGTGTCCTCAGTGCCAGGTGAAGGGGGCTGGAATTCTCCATATGTTATGGCAGTGTCCAAATCTGAACCCATATTGGACGGCGGTGCTTAATGCCATAGGAGGAGCATATGGTTGTAGGATTGAGAGGGAATCTGTGGTGTGTATACTGGGATAAGTTGAGGAGGTCCGGGTACATAATAAATATAAGGTGGCAATAGCTAGATTACAATATATTGCGCAGAAACTAATCGCCAGATACTGGATAAATGAAGATCCGTCGACGTTGAGGGAATTTTTCAGACAGTCTGACTCTATTATCAGTATGGAAAAAAACATTTATGTTAAGAGAAAAGGCATAAGAACATTTGAGACACTATGGACACCTTGGGTGGGGAGAAGATGACCCTGAACTTGGGTTATACCATGCATTATTCGCTGCTCTTGTATGTAATGGGGGGAGGGGGAGGGGAAGGGAGGAAGGGAATTTCTGAAACTAATGACCATTGTTAATGTTGTTCTCATTGCAATTTTTGTTTCATTGCTTTGTACCTTGAATTTGGTTAAATAAAAATGTATCTGATTTAAAAAAATAAATAAATTGGGGGGATATTCACAAGGAGTGGACTGATGCTGGAGTCATTGCTTCAAGAGCCACCACACACAGATGTATCCAGGAGATGGACTACAAGTGTCGCATTCCTTGTGTCAAGCCACTCATGACCAATAGACAACGCCAGAAAGTGTCTTAACTGGGCCAAGGAGTAAAAGAACTTGACTGTTGCCCAGTGGTCCAAGGTGTTGTTTTCAGATGAAAGTACATTTTGCATTTCATTTGGAAATCAAGTTCTCAAAGTTTGGAGGAAAAGAGAGGAGGCACACAACCCAAGCTGCTTGAGGTCTAGTGAGACGGTTCCACAATCATTGATGGTTTGGGGAGCCATGTCATCTGCTGGTGTAGGTCCACTGTGTTTTATTAAGACCAAAGTCCGCGCAGCCGTCTACCAGGAAATTTTAGAGCACTTCATGCTTCCCTCTGCCAACAAGCTTTTTGGAGATGGAAATTTAATTCTCCAGCAGGACTCGGCACCTGTCCACACTGCCATTAGTACCAATACCTGGTGTAAAAACAACAGTATCACTGTGCTCGATTGGCCAGCAAACTCGCCTGACCTTAACCCCTTACAGAATGTATGGGGTATTGTCAAGAGGAAGATGAGAGACACCAGACACAACAATACAGATGAGCTGAAGGTTGTTATCAAAGCAACCTGGGCTTCCATAACAACTCAGCAAGGCCATAGGCTGATTGCCTCTATGCCACGCAGCATTGATAAAGTAATTGATGCAAAAGGAGCACCAACCAAGTATTGAGTGCATTTATTGAACATACATTTCAGTAGGACAATATTTCGGATTTTAAAATAATTTTTCAAGCTGGTGTTATAAAGTATTCTAATTTACTGAGATAACGACTTTTAGGTTTTCATTGGCTGTAAGCCATTATCATCAACATTAACAGAAATAAACACTTGAAATAGATCACTCTATTTGTAATGACTCTATATAATGAGTTTCACTTTTATGAGAAACAGCTGTATGTAAAGGGTTGAGATATATAAGGAAGCAAGTGACTATTCCATTCCTGGAGTTCATTTTTAGAGAAGAGAAAAAATGTAAATATCTCAGCAACTTTAACAAATAGCTGAATGAGTGGATCAAAATATCTCCAAAACGGTATGTTTTGAGGACTGCAGTGTTCAGGGTAAGAAATGGCCAGGCTCCACCAGAAGTAGTTCAATTAAGTACAACTGGTGATAGGGTCATGGGTGCCCAAGGCTCAGTGGGTTCAAAGACTTTCTAATTTGGTCCCAGCTACTATAGAACAAATCCCTATAAAGTTAAAGGTGTGGTTCCCTTTCAGATAATGTTCAGCCCAAGATGCAATTTGTTAAGAAATAAAACTGCAATGTAGTCACCTTCCCTGGTTCACAGATGAGTCTCCACCACTGCTCCAGGTATCTGGCATTGACTGTGCCGCTGACTTCATGTCAACTGCACGGTAGCCAATCAGCGAGCTCAGTGAATTCCAGTGTAGAAGGAAAGCCCCCTTTAGAGCCTCTGAGCTCCATGAATGAGTGCCAAGCAGTTGATGAAAAATCAGAGACTCATCAAATTTCAGACCCCAAAAGCAGCGGAGGAGGCTTGCTGTTTGACCTTGGTAAAGGCAAGTTTGGCACGGTTTGCCAATTATCATATGAAAAGGAAGAACCCATTTGATGCTGAATAAGGTAACATGCCAGATTGCCACATATGGGGACATATGTCTAGACACAGACCAGTCAAAATGTCCTCCAAGAGTGCCAACAATGGGCACCTAAGCAGCAAAGCTGGATCATGAAAAAAAATGGAAGAGGCGAGCTGGTCCGAAGAATCAAGTCTTCTTTACATCTTGAGGACTGCTGTGTGTGTATTTCTTACTTAGGACAAGTTCAGATGACAATATTACCGGTTAGATCGATCAAAACATCAGATCGCACCCGAAACAATGTTATAACATAAGACTGTGCACATGTTCGATTCTTGCTTGGACAATGCCTGTCTGAGCTTGATCGGATATTCAGCCTCACAAGTCTATGAGTGTATGGGAAATATCGGATGACACTCAGATGACATCTGAGTGCAGTTCATATTTCACAGCCTCACAGAATGGAGAAGATGGAGACCTTTTTTTAATCCATCTTCTCCTCATCAGAGAGAATCAGAGCACGCTATGCTCACATTCTGATCAAACTCTGATGAGAGTGTCATTTGCATAATCAATCCATTTCTCTCGGATGAGAGAATCTACGGCCGTCTGCACCTGCCCTTAGGGAAGATATGGCACTAGACACTTTAGTAAGAATATAAGCCAACACAGGCAATGCGTTGTCCAGGGCAGTAGTCTGCTGGGAAACCTTGTGTTAAGAATAAAAGGGTTTATGATTTTGACATGTACTACCCAATTAAGCAATATTGCAGACCAAGTAAGTACTCCTCTTCGTCACAATGATAGTACCTAATATGCTGCAAAAATTGTTCTGAAATGGTTTGACAAAAACATGAAGGAACATACACAGTGAAAAACACAGCTGACCGCACCACCGCTGCAGCGGACTGCCTCCGCTCTAGGCTGATTAGCCCCAGCTGGCTCCCAGATCTCGGGTGCTTCGGCCAAGAAAACAGATATCATAGATGAATGGAATAGAAAACAGCAGCACTCACCGATCTTCTTAACAGGTACCTTTATTAGTAAAAAATCTTCACGGCAGCTGCTGGAGGAACCCGTTGAAGCGCCAGAGCGGCGCGAAACGGCCGTCGTTCTGCTCCCACATTCTTTGTTCATTCACCCCCGAGCCGTGAAGATTTTTTACTAATAAAGGTACCTGTTAAGAAGATCGGTGAGTGCTGCCGTTTTTTATTCCATTCATCAAAAACATGAAGGAGTTCAAGGTTCTGCCTCGGCCTCCATATTTTCCAAATCTTAATCTGATCAAGCAATCATCAGTTCTAGAAAAACAAGTCCAATTCATGGAAGCCCAATGTTGCAATTTACAAGGCTTAAAGGGAACCTGTCACTAGGAATAACGCTGTTAACCTGTAGATATGGGTTAATCTGCAGGTTAACAGCGTTACTATGCTGCCCAGTGTTTGACACCATTTGGTATTCAGTCATAGCGGTGGGGGTGGCTCCGGTTCAGTCACCGCTCTGAGTATACAGAGCAGCCGCTGTTGCCGCTCCCCCTACTCTGACTGATACTTGAAAACAGAAGGAATCGGGTCAATAAAAATAGGGGTATGCACATACAAAATAAGAATCTAATTAAACCACAATAATAGCCAGATTCTGACCCTATTTTACCCATTAGATGGACACAATAACTGTTCAGTACAGAAAAACCATGAAGATCCGATGAAAAAATGTACGCAAGAACACAGTATAAAAGATACAAATTTTATTGAAGAAAAACACAAAAAAACAATACCATAAAAAACAACAAAATACTAAACCTGGTAGGTGTCAAAGAGTGGGAGACCAAAAAACGGCGCAGGAACCCACCATACTAAATGAAGAGGCAGTACACAAAAATCTAAGTAGACCAATATGGTGCACATGGTAGGTCTATAAATATGATAAACAGAAAAACAAAAAACTAATCATGAAGGACCTCCAAGAGCAATTACCTATATCAAGTAAGTAGATACCTCCGGTGGGTGCCGCCGCCGCCTGCCCCTACGCACGTTTCGGCAATTAGCCTTCTTCTGGGGCTGGTTTAGTATTTTGTTGTTTTTTTATGGTATTGTTTTTTTGTGTTTTTCTTCAATAAAATTTGTATCTTTTATACTGTGTTCTTGCGTACATTTTTTCTGACTGATACTTGCTTTACATTGAGGCAGGCTGTCAGTCAGAGCTGGAGGTGCGTTATTCCTGGTGACAGGTTGCCCTTAAAGGATGTATTGCTAATCTAATGGTGCCAGATATTACAGAGCACTTTCAGCGGTCCCGTGGTGTAATGTCTTCATGGGTCAGAGCAGTTTTTGTCTGACTGATGCAAACTGCGCCCAGTTGTTTTGTAATATAATTATGAACCATAAACTGCATGGAAAATAATTTTGATACACATTTTTTTTTAAAGTGGTTTCATTGAAAATATAACACGTGATATAAAACATGTAAAAGGTTCTTTGTTTAAAAATGTAAAATGAATAGCTTCAAGCACAAAGCTGTATTGTTCCCACACATGGGTACACCAGAGGTGAAATGGCTTTTAGTTTCCAAGTAACACTTATATCTATTTTTTTTTTTGCTCTGCTGTTATACTGTTTCCTTGGAATTTTAGCATGAAAAAAAAAAAGTCAAGTCTTTTAATTTGCTGTAATCCATTAAGATAAGACTAAGGCCATGATTCATCACTGCCATTTCCCCAATTTTATGAAGTCATTTGGCCTTTATTAACAGCTTTAGTATTCATGCTTTATTTTCTGTAAAATAAAAAATTGGCGCCTCTATGGTAACTGCAGTCCCTGTCTGGAGTAAGGTTTCTGTTAGATTTTTTTTTATTTGGCACAGCTAAAGGGGTTTTCCCACGAACAAAGTACATTTTAATTAATAGAGCTAGAAATAATAAGTTCCACAATTAGATGTGTTAAAAAAAATTCTTGTGCTGAGACAATCTTATAAATGTTCCTATGATGTGTACTGTGTAATGGCTGTGTCTGACCATGCAGCAACACGGTCTCATCATACCACAGCTCCTGGGCAGGGGAGGAAGCAGAAGAGTATAAATACATTACAGCATGGAGTCACCGCTGATTCATTCTGGGAGGTAAAATGTTTACAAAAAGAGGAATGTTTTGCCTCACAGAAACAGCATCTGCTATCCCATGCTGTAATGTCTTTTACTTCCTCCCCTGCTCAGGAGATGTGGTATGATCACAGGAACATTTTATTTAAACACATCCAATTGTGGAACTAATTATTATTTCAAGGTCTATTCATTAAGGCCGGGGTCACACTTGCGAGTTCAATGTGAGAAACTCACACGAGTGTCTTGCATCAATACCCGACACTGCCGCTGGCACTCGGGAACGGAGCGCTCAGCTGCATAGAAATACATGCAGCCGCACACTTCGGTCCTGAGTGCCGGCAGCAGTGTCGGGTATTGATGCAAGTTTCTCGCATTGAACTCTCAAGTGTGACCCCGGCCTAAGAAGTACTATGTAACATTTTAACCCCTTTGCAATGTTGGGCATAATAGTATGCCCACGTCGGACTCCCTCCCTTTGATGTGGGCTCCAGCAGTGAGCCCACATCTTTCCCGGTACATGTCAGCTGTTTTGAACAGCTGACATGTGCCAGGAATAGCCGCAGGTGGAATCGCGATCCACCCACGGCTATAACCCCTTAAATGCCACTGTCAAATGCTGATAGGGGCATTTAACTCATGCTTCTGGCCACTGGGCCGGAAATCCGCCCACCAGTGACCCCGGTCACGTGATCGCGGGTCACCGGTTCGTTGGCATGACAACCAGAGGTCTCATGGAGAACTCTATGGTTGTCACTGCCGGATTGCTATGAGCGCTGCCCACCGGGTGAGTAAGGCCCCTTTCACACATCAGTTTTTTGCCATCAGTCACAATCTGTTGGCTCGACGGATCCGTCGCAGATTGTGCACAACTGATGCGACAGATCCGTTTTTTGGACTGATCAGACTAGCGAATCTGGCTAATTGGATTGGAGCATGCTCAGTTAAAAACAAAAAAGGACTCCGTCGCCGTCTGTTTTTTCGCTGGACACAAAAAACGTTACTTTGTCCGTTGTCTCTGGCCGCCGGACAAACAATTTTTGACGTATCCAACGAACGACGGATGAAACGTGAGGCCATCCATCACAATCAGTCGGTAATACAAGTCTATGAGAAAAAAACAGATCCGGAGGCATCAGTCGCCAGATCAGTTTTATTCAAAATTCGATGGATTGCGACTGATGGCAAAAAACTGATGTGTGAAATGGGCCTAATTGAGTAATTCTACTACATAGAGACAATCCGATCATCGCCTCTATGTAGCAGAGCCGATCGGGTTGTGGCAGCATTTAGTCTCCTATGGAGACTATTGAAGCATGCCAAAAGTAAAAAAAAAGTTTTTAAAAATATAAAAAATTAAAATATAAAAAAGTTCAATTCACTCAAATCGCTCCATTCATAATAAAACAATCTATGTTGAAGTCCATGGGGTACTTCCGTCTGTATGTCGCGGAAATCTCGGGTCGCTGATTGGTCGCGGACATCTGGCCGCGACCAATATAATTAAAACCAATATAATTAAAACTAGTAATGAGCGAGTGTACTCGTTGCTCGGGTGACCTCCAAGTATTTATGACGGCTTGGAGATTTAGTTTTCATTGCGGCAGCTAAATGATTTACAGCTACTAGCCTGCCTGATTACATGTGGGGATTCCCTAGCAAGCAGGCAACCCCGACATGTACTCAGCCTGGCTAGTAGCTGTAAATCATTCATCGTTTTTTGTGCATTTTTTCGGTGGTTTTCCGCAGCAAAAACGCTTAAAAAACGCATACATAAAGCATCCCATCATTTTTAATGCATTCCGCAATTTTTGTGCACATGTTGCGTTTCTTTTCGCGATAAAAACGCATCACGGAAAAATACGCAGCATGTTCATTAATTTTGCAGATTTTTTGTGGATTTCCCGCTATTTATTGCATTTTGAAGCTCCGGAAAAAAAGGCAAAAAATCCACACAAAAACAGCGAGAAAAACGCATGCAGATTTCCTGCGAAAAAAGTTCGGTTTTGTTCAGGAAATTTCTGCTTAAAATCCTGACGTGTGCACATAGCCTAAATCTCTGAGCAGTTATAAATACTCGGAGGTCACCCGAGCGTGCTCGAGGAAACCCGCGCAACGAGTACACTCACTCATCACTACTCAGCACACAAAAAATAAGCCCTCACCCAACCCGAGATCACGAAAAAAGGATACGCTACAGGTCTCAGCAAATTTTTTTTTTTTTTTTTTTTTTTTTTAACGAAGTTTGGAATTTTTTTCACCACTTTGATAAAAAAGAACCTGGACATGTTTGGTGTTTATTAATTCGTAATAACCTGGAGAATCATAGTGGCAGGTCAGTATTAGCATTTAATGAACCTATGGTAGTAAAAAAGCCAAACAAAAAAACAAGTGTGGGATTTAATTTTTTTTGCAATTTCACCGCACTTCGAATTTTTTTTCCCATTTTCTTGTACACGACATGGTAAAACTAATTATGTCGTTCAAAAGTACAACTTGTCTCGCAAAAAAACAAGCCCTCACATGGCCATTTTGTCCAAAAAATAAAAAAGTTATATCTTTGGGAAGAAGGGGAGAATAAAATGAAAATGCAAAAACAAAAATACCTCTGGTTGTTAAGGGGTTAAAGGATTCTGAAGTGGCGCAAAATTGTTGAAGACAAAAATACAGAGCATTTTTGCTTTTGTGCCAAATTTACTCTTTTTTTTCAAATTCAGGAACCACTTGCACCAATTTTGATGAATTTGGAGCAAACACTTTATTCACATAAACTAGTGCAAGAAAACGAACCAATCCCATTTAAGATTATTTTAATTTACGGTAAAGTTGTCTGCATTAGACCTCGAGCACGCAACCATTCCATGGCTATATTTTTTTTTTTCCAAACTTTGCACCTGTATACCACTGATTTTATACAAAGGTACCGTATATACTGGAGTATAAGCCGACCCGAGTATAAGCTGACCCCCCTAATTTTGACACAAAAAAACTGGGAAAATGACTCGAGTATAAGCCTAGGTTGGAAAATGCAGCAGCTACCGGTAAATTTCAAAAGTAAAAATAGATACCAATAAAAGTTAAGTTAATTGAGACATCAGTAGGTTAAGTGTTTTTGAATATCCATATTGAATCAGGAGCCCCATATAATGTTCCATAAAGTTTGATGGGCCCCATTAGATGCTCCATATTAAAATATGCCCCATATAATCCTGCATAAAGGTAATAAGGGCCCCATAAGATGACCACATCACCGCGCCCTCTGACCTGAGCGTCACAGCCAGAGGACGCTGAAGACGGAGCTGCCCTGGAACGAGGAGCGGTGAATATCGCGCAGCGCAGCGCTCCCCTCCCCGTATACTCACCTACTCCTGGCGCGGTCCCTGCACGTCCCTGCTTCTTCCATCGCTGCATCTTCTTCCTGTATTGAGCGGTCACAGTTACCGCTCATTACAGTAATGAATATGCGGCTCCACCTCTATAGGAGGTGGAACCGCATATTCATTACTGTAATGAGCGGTACCATGTGACCGCTCAGTACAGGAAGAAGCTGCAGCGCTGGAAGAAGCAGGGACGTGCAAGGACCACGCCAGGAGTAGGTGAGTATAATTACACAGCTGCCGCTCCCCCTCCCCTGACGACCCCTGGGTATGACTCGAGTATAAGCCGAGAAGGGGACTTTCAGCCCAAAAAAATGGGCTGAAAATCTCGGCTTATACTCGAGTATATACGGTAAATCAAACTTCTGTGAAATCAAACTGTCCACTTAGGAAGTAACACTGACAATCAATTTCACATGCTGTTGTGCAAATGGAATAGACAACAGATGGAAATTATTGGCAATTATCAAGACACATTCAATAAAGGAGTGGTCCTGCAGGTGGGGACCTGCAAAATGACCTCCAGCAGGCCACAAATGTGCATGTGTCTGCACAAACTGTTAGAAACAGACTCCATGAGGATGGTCTAAGTGCCTGACATCCACAGATGGGGGTTGTGCTCACAGCCCAACACCGTGCAGGACGCTTAGCATTTGCCACAGAACACCAGGATTAACAAATTCGCCACTGGCGCCCTGTGCTCTTCACAGATGAAAGCAGGTTCACACTGAGCACATGTGACAGACGTAACATCCTTCAGCATGTCCGGTTTGGCAGTGGGTCAGTAATGGTGTGGGGTGGCATTTCTTTAGAGGGCCGCACAGCCCTCCATGTGCTCGCCAGAGGTAGCCTGACTGCCATTAGGTACCGAGATTAGATCCTCAGACCCCTTGTGAGACCATATGCTGGTGACGTTGGCTCTGGGTTCCTCCTAATGCAGGACAATGCCAGACCTCGTGGCTGGAGTGTGTCAGCAGTCCCTGCAAGATGAAGGCATTGAAGCTATAGACTGGCCCGCCCATTCCCCAGACCTGAATCCGATTGAACACATCTGGAACATCATGTCTCGCACCATCCACTAATGTCACGTTGCACCACAGACTGTCCAGGAGTTGGTGGATGCTTTAGTCCAGGTCTGGGAGGAGATCCCTCAGGAGACCATCCGCCGCCTCATCAAGAGCATGCCCAGGTGTTGTGGGGAGGTAATACAGGCATGTGGAGGCCACACACACTACTGAGCATCATTTCCTTATCTTGAGGCATTTCCACTGAAGTTTGATAAGCCTGTAACTTCATTTTCCACTTTGATTTTGAGCATCATTCCAACTCCAGACCTCCATGAGATATTAGTTGTGATGTAAAGAATAAAGATTTACAACTGGAATATTTCATTCAGTGATATCTAGGATGCGAGATTTTAGTGTTCCCTTTATTTTTTTGAGCAATGTATGTATGTATATATATATAGAGAGAGAGAGAGAGAAACAAACCAACCAGCACTCCTAATGTGAACACGTGCAAGCTGCAAGCTGCATCACATAGATAAAGAAGAACACAGCAGCACATGAACATGAATCTAGGCCATGTGAGAACACAGACAAATATTCAATATGAATTTTACTTCTCAAAAATATTTTTCATAGAAATGTTTTTCATAAAAGTTACAGTTATAGATAAAATGAAGATTCTTAGCGCATAAATTGGCCAATTCATGTGTGCCCATCAACCACGGCAAGGTGATCTCCCTCTGATGGGTCCTACACTACCATACATGCCACTTTTGGGCCAGCAGCCTACAACTCTGGACAAAACATGTCACTTCGGGCTAAACCTACAATTTATGCGCAGGTAGAGTAGATTACCACCACCTGCAAGGTCAATTGGAGGAGTGCACGATCAGGGGGGATGCAGCCGCATCCATACATCAAATAGAGAAAAAAAACAACCAGCACTCCTAATGTGGACACGTGCAAGCTGCAAGCTGCATCATATAGATAAAGAAGAACACAGCAGCATATGTACATGAATCTAGGCCATGTGAAAACACAGACAAATATTCAATATGAATTATACTTCTCAAAAATATTTTTCATAAAAAAATTTTCAACACTTTTTTTCATAAAAATTATATTATATATATATAAACAGTTTATATATGTGTTTGTAGAGACTACATAGCATTCTTGTAAAGGATTAGAGAAAGAACGTATGTCCTAATGTTTAGCGAATCCTGCCAAAGTAATCAGAGTTTATTGTCATCACAACAGAACATCAAGCTCCTAATAACGACAAATCTCCTACTTATTCAACCCGAGCTGTACACTTAGGCTGCCGTCACACTAGCATTATTTGGTCAGTATTTTACTGAGCCAAAACCAGGAGTGGAACCATTAGAGGAAAAGTATAATAGAAACATATGCACCACTTCTGCATTTATCACCCACTCCTGCTTTGCTTAATACCTTGACATTTATTGATATTTGACAAAAATTTATGGATATACTTTGGAGCAGATTACATGCTTTTTTAATGATTTTTGCTGCGGAAACACGCTAAAAACGCATGTGCGTTTTTTTACCTGTGGAATTTCTGCACAAATGCAAGTCTATGGGGAAAATCCGTACATTAAACTCAGTGTAGCTGCAAGAGGAATTAACATGATGCGCATTTGAAACATGCACCGCTGCGCTAAAAAGCACAGTGGGCATAAGAGTCTATAAATCCATCCACTTTGCTGGAAATGCACGATTCTGGGTTTATGATGTGGCAAATGTACCCCAAAACGCACCAGAAGCTCATGGTGGGAACGTCGCCGGAGGCTGAATGCAAATGCTGCAGGTTTTCTTGCAGCAAGTTTGACAACTGACATATTCCTAACCAATTTTCAGCCTCAGAATATTCTGCAACAAAATCTACAGCATGTGAATTCACCTGTTGCCATCATATACGCTTGCTTCTCATACTTATTATAACTGAGTAAGTGCCATCATTTTAGATTTTGGACACGAAATCGAAGGACCTCAGCTTGCATCCCGCATTAGTGAAGTCATTTCGTACCACTTTATATAAGCAGACCAATGGATTCTGTAGAACAGGAGGATTAAAGCGGCAAAGTAGGACCCCATCAAGTAATTAAATGGCAAAAATTAGACTAAATCAATGAGTATCACAGAAAAAGACAGAAAATGGAATCTTAATTGAGAGACATGTTGTCCAAATCAATACATGGTGAAGAGTTCTGTACAAAGACACCATGCCACGAGCTATGTGCACATTCAATCCACAAATATGGGTTAACAATAAAGATCTTTCCTTTATGTGCTTGCTGTAATGGCTGTAAAGCCCCCTGAAGCCGATACACAGGCCTGGAGCTCATTGCTCTGGTAGCACAGAAGGTTTCAGTCTGCAGTTACAGAGCAATGAAGCATGTATAACTTAATAATTATTCACTGCAATGGCTACGTAGGCCTGAGGAGATGACTTCTAATTAGACGTGTCGTAGATACTGCAAGCAAAGGGTTAACATTATTATTATTTTATTTTTGTTTTAGAAATTGTCTAAGAAAACAACAAAACACATAAAGATGCATAAATGTACATAGAAACGGACATTCCACACACTGGGCTGAGAGATGATCACAGGCCGTAAATGGAACACCAAGCACCTAATCTTAAGCTTCCAATGCAATACCTTGTGTCTGTCAGGCTCATGGGGTGCACCCACTCCGCCGCTGCAGGCTTCCCCGCCATCACTTGTCATTCCTACCCGTCAGGCGTGAGGAGCATAACGAACCGTGCATGCCAGTGAGGATGCAAGAGCCATGTTCAAAAATAGAGTCAGAGACGGAAGGAAGAGGGGGGAAAAAATTGATTCTCTTTTCTCATCTCCTGAAAACCATAGAGCTAAGTTGCCATGGTGAAAAGAGATGAGGCTGAAGAAGATGCGGGGATATGGCTGAGTTACACAGCAGCCATCAGACATATCCTGTACCGTGATGCAAATGTAGAGCTTGTGGACACAGTGACTAATAGCAGATGGACGCCGATGTATGCTGCTTCTTAACCGCTCTGTTGAACAGAAGAGGCCGTGGAAACATTGCACCAAGAGGGAACACCTTCTGCACAGCAATAGCAGGGCAGCGGGCATAACTTTTTATTTTTCTGCCCACACAGCCGTACGAGGGCTTGCTTTTAGCAGGACTAATTGTACTTCTGAATGACACCATTCATTTTACCACACAGTGTATGCGAAAGCAGGGAAAAAAAAATTCAAGTGTGGTGAAATTGTGTAAAAAGAAAAAAACAATTCTGACATTGTTTTTTTGGGAATTGTGTTTACAGTGTAAATTTTTTGAGGTAAAAATGACCACCAACATATTAATTTCCTCATCAATACGTTTCCGCCAATACCAAACATGTCCAGTTTTTGTTATTACTGAAGTTTGATTTTGGAGTTGTCACCATTTTCCGAGAACCGCAACATTTTTATTTTTCGTACGATGAAGCTGTAAAATAATTGGAGCGAAACAAGTTTTTTATTAGTACCATTTTAGGATAGATGTGACTTTTTGATCGCTTGTTACAATATTTTTTGTAGAATTGCAGTGACCAAAAGAAAGTAATAATTTTGGCATTCTTGAATTTTTTCAAATGAATGGGTTCAAGATCGGACTTTTCTGAAGGCGGCGATACCAATTATGTGTTTTTTTTTTTTGTAATATCTTTATTTTCACTGGAGAGAAGGGCGGGTGATTTGAACTTTTTTCATTTTTTTTTTTACTTTTTACTGATGTATTAGCGGGGCTTGAAAATGCAATCATCCGATTGCTTGTGCTATATGCAGCGATACTTCAGCCAAAGGATTGGTTTCAAATGAGCTCCACATAACAGTCACTGGGGTCATTAGCTGACCCCCAGCTGTCATGACAACCCATCAGCAACCGCAATCAGGCCATTTAACAGGGTAATAAACCGCTCCGCCCATAACTGATAGCGGCAGGTACTGGCGGTAATTCACAGCCATTGCCTGCCGGGTATGAAGCAGGATTGCTGCGTGAGCCCGCTTCATACACCTACTTCTGACATGCACAGTATGTATACCACATAACAAGTTGCGTTTCCATGCGGTCAGCGAGCGTGTCAAAACGAATCATCCGCATACATCCGCATATCCTGCATATTCAATGTTTAAGATAGGTACGCAGGACATATGAAGAAGTAGGCGGAGCTAAACAGAAGTAGGAGGAGCTTAACAGAGGAAGTAAGCAGCCCTCCGCATATCAGCCGAACGCTAATGTGAGCTGAGCCTAAATGAGCCAGAGGAGTATCTAGATTCAAACAAGCTACACTTGCCTTCAAATTAGCCCTCACCTTTGCTAAACAGACCTATTTCACAAACCTTGTATCTTCATTATCCTACAACCCAAAACAACTGTTCAGCACATTGAACTCTCTCCTCCGCCCACCACTGCCATCTCCAAGTCCCCTCATCTCTTCCGAGGACTTTGCCATCTACTTCAAAAATAAGATCGACCAAACAAGGCAAACCTTTACTGTTCCACCACCCCAACCACTCCATATACCAGACCTCTGCCCTTCCCTAATACCTTCCCTCTCCAACATCACTGAAGGAGAGCTTAATCACCTCCTTTCCAAATCACACCAAACCACCTTTGCACTTGACCCTATCCCTCCCACCTGCTCTCCAACCTCACTAACACGTTCATTCCAGCCCTATCCTATCTCTTCAACCTATTGTTATCTTCTGGTATCTTCCACTCTGCCTTCAAGCATGTCACCATCACACCCATCCTCAAAAAAAAAACCTTCACCCAACTGCTATGCCCAGCTATCGCCCCATATCACTGCTCCCGTTTGCTTCAAAACTCCTTGAGCATTATGCCCATGCTCAACTTTCCTCCCACCTCTCATCTAACTCTATCCTTGACAGCCTCCAATCTGGCTTCCGCCCCCACCACGCCACCGAAACTGCCCTGACAAAAATTGCTAATGACATACAACTAATGCCAACAGACAGTTCTCCATCCTCCTCCTTCTCGACCTGTCCTCTGCCCTCGACAGTCGACCACTGCCTACTGCTAGATTCTTTCTTCCCTTGGCATCAAAGACCTTGGATTGGATTGCATCATACCTTTCCGACCACACATTTAGCGTTTCCCACTCCCACACTACCTCCTCATCCCGCCCTCTCTCTGTTAGTGTATCTCAAGGCTCTGTCCTGGGGCATCTACTTTTTTCCATCTATACCCTTGGCTTAGGACAACTCAAAGTCCTATGGCTACCAGTACCACCTGTATGCCAACAACACTCAGATCTACCTCTCTGGCCCAGATGTCACCTCCCTGTTGTCCAGAATCCCGGAGTGTCTATCAGCCATATCCTCCTCCTTCACCTCTTGCTTGGTCTTTTTTCAGAGAATATGAATGATAACACCAACACATTTTCTCCATTCATAGTTAGTGGTTGAGTGAAGCCATTTATTGTCAAAGTACTGTGTTTTCTCTTCTTAAATCATAATGACAACCCAAAATATCCAAATGACCCTTGTTCTGTCTCCGCCATCTAATATTGTTACCCTGATTATCTGTTTGCGTAATTACAGGTTTCTCAGTATGGATGTTCATATCTTTATTTGTTTTTAGTGCTTTGGCTCCCTCTAGCGGTCAGAGTTATGTTGACAGTTCAATCTTCTGTGTTTGTATTATCCATGTCTGATTCTCCTCCTCCTTTGCAATGCATTATGGTAGCTCAGCCTCCATTTCCCTCCATTTTTCCTTTCACTTTCTTCTGTTTGTCTTCAAGGAAAGACGCTTCACTTCATCCCCCTTGCGATTGCATTGCCAGTATGTCTTTATGCTTCCTATAGATATTTCTGCTCTATATTAGCTTAGTTTAACCAGTTGTACTCCTAGTTTAGTCACTAGCTTTCTAAATGTTATGCATAATGTATATCATGTGTATTATGTATCTGTTCTATGCCATGCACTGATTCTATGTATATCATTTTCACAGTTTCACCACATCAATATACCACTACGTTTAATAAAGCACAGACTCAACTACAGTCTCCTTATTGGACCCCGGTATAGCGGTTTAGCTGACTGGATAGCTACGTGAGCCTGTCTCATTTAGTGAGGACAGAACAACCCTAATCAAAAATTCACATACCTTATTTCTGACTACCATGTATTGCCCCCTCTAACATCAATGACAGCTTGAAGTCTTTTGTGGTAGTTGTGGATGAGGTACTTTATTTTCTCAGATGGTAAAGCTGTCCACTCCTCTTTGCTAAAAGCCTCCAGTTTCTGTAAATTCCTGGGCTGTCTAGCATAAACTGCACGTGGAAGATCTCCTCAGAGTGGCTCAATGATATTGAGGTCAGGAGACAGAGATGGCCACTACAGAACCTTCACTTTTGCTCTGCTGTAGCCAAAGACATGTCGACTTGGTCTTGTGTTTTGGATCATTGTCATGTTGGAACGTCCAAGTACGTCCCATGCGCAGCTTCCAGGCTGATGAGTGCAAATTTGCCTCCAGTATTTGCTGATAACGTGCTGCATTAATCTTTTTTTCAACTTTGACCAAGTTTCCTCTGGCTTGGTAGCTTACACATCCCCAAAATATCAGCGATCCACCTCTGTGCTTTACAGTAGGAATGGTGTTCCTTTCATCATAGGCCTTGTTGAACTCCCTCCACATGTAACGTTTATAGTTGTGGCCAAAAAGTTCAATTTTGGTCTCATCACTCCAAATTACCTTTTTCCAGAAGGTTTGAGGCTTGTCTCTGTGCCGTTTTGCGTATTGTAGGTGAGATACTTTTTGGCATTTGCGCAGTAATGGCTTTTGTCTGGCGACTCGACCAAGCAGCCCATTTTTTTTCAAGTGCCTCTTATTGTGCATCTTGAAACAGCCACACCGCTAGTTTTCAGAGAGTCCTGTATTTCAGGTATTTCAGCTGATGTTATTTGTGGGGTTTTCTTAGCACCTCAAACAATTTTTCTGGCAGCTGTGGCAACATTTTTGTTGGTCTACCTGACCGTGGTTTTGTTTTTACAGAGTCAAGGATTTTCCATGTGTTAATCACAGTTTGAACGCTGCTGACTGGCATTATCAATTCCTTGCATATCTTTTTGCATCCCTTTCCTGTTTTTACAGTTCAACTACTTATCCCGTAGATCCATTGACAATTATTTTGCTTTCCCCATGACTCACAATCCAGAAATGTCAGTGGCTGGATGAAGGATGCAAGAGTTTGTCTGGATCCCAGAAGCTCACTCAGCTTTTATGCACACACACTGATTACAAACTTCAAGAGGTAATCACAGGAATGGTCTTCCAACAATCTTGAAGGAGTTCCCAGAGATGATTAGCACTTGTTGGCCCTTTTGCCTTCACTCTGCGTTCCAGCTCACCCAAAACCATCTCAATTGGGTTCAGGTCTGGTGACTGTGGAGGCCAGGTCATCTGGCGTAGCACCCCATCACTCTCCTTCTTGGTCAAATAGCCCTTACATAGCCTGGAGGTGTGTTTGGGGTCATTGTCCTGTTGAAAAATAAACGATGGTCAAACTAAACGCAAACCGGATGGAATAGCATGCTCCTGCAAGATGCTGTGGTAGCCATACTGGTTCAGTATGCCTTCAATTTTGAATAAATCCCAAACAGTGTCACCACCAATGCACCCCCACACCATCACACCTCCTCCTTCATGCTTCACGGTGGGAACCAGGCATGTAGAGTCCATCCGTTCACCTTTTCTGCGTCGCACAAAGACACGGTGGTTGGAACCAAAGATCTCAAATTTGGACTCATCAGACCAAAGCACAGATTTCCACTGGTCTAATGTCCATTCCTTGTGTTCTTTAGCCCAAACAAGTCTCTTCTGCTTGTTGCCTGTCCCTAGCAGTGGTTTCCTAGCAGTAAGAACAGAACAGTGAAACGGCAGCCATCCAACTAGTGGGATTCAAGTCACCGGCTACTCAGAGACTAAATACAGCTACAGCAATCTCTGCACAGCCAAGCACTTTCCCAAGACACCATGTCTCACAAATCGCATAGAACAAGATCTGAAACTTCCGTCTCCTCAAAGACAACATCCATCAGCAGTGCTGTCGCCATTGCCCGCGCAAATGCTGAAGCCGCCAAAATACGAGCGAGCTTTGCTGACCAAGAGATGCAACTTAAATTACAAAAAGCACGCCTAGATGACGAAGAGAGAAGGTCGCGCTTAGAGAGAGCCAATCAAGAGAGAAGGTTGCAGTTAGAAAAAGCACGCATAGATGATGAGAGAGCCGATCAAGAGAGAAGGTCGCAGTTAGAGAAGGCACGTGTGGATGCCGCCTTAGAAAGCCTAGCAGTAAAAACGGAAGCTGCCGCAGCCCTCGCCGAAGCAGAATCGCTAGAAGCCGCGCAAAATCCCAAGCTGCATAGCCAAAGCAGTACGTCGAGTCTGGAGTTTCCACTGCAAGACTCACCACAACGCACATCTCAGTATGTTAACGACCTTCCTGATCCAAACTATAACCCTGAACCAGTACCAAAACCAGAATACGACACCTCCAGCGAAGTAACCAACGTGGATCACCCTGCTGACACACCGTACATCAGGCCGAAGCAAAACGACACCGGCTGGCGCCACCCTGAGGACACTAACAGGTACAAACGCACCTCACATCACTATCAGGGCGACCCATCACCAGTATACTCTGCTGACAACCGGTTCACGACAGAATTTGCCAAGTTCTTCACACGACGTGAACTGGTTGCCAAGGGACTCATGAAATTCACTGACCGAGCTGAAGGTTACAGAGCTTGGAAAGCTTCCTTCCAAAATGTCATTAGAGACTTGGGGCTACAACACAGGGAAGAGATAGACCTGTTAGTCAAATACCTGGGAGAAGAGTCAGTCAAACACGCAGTAAGGATCAGAGACATTAATATAAACCGCCCTGAGACTGGCCTCAAAGAGATCTGGAAAAGGCTGGATGAGTGTTATGGCTCAGCAGAAGTAATAGAAAGAGCCTTGTTCAAAAGAATCGATGACTTTCCTAAAATATCTAACAAAGGTCTCCAGAAACTTAGAGAGCTAAGCGACTTGCTAAAGGAAGTCCAAGTTGCCAAATACAAGGACGACCTACAGGGACTTGCATTTCTCGACACAGCCAGAGGTGTTAACCCTATAGTCCAGAAGTTGCCCTACAATCTACAGGAGAGGTGGCTCACACATGGTTCCACGTACAAATACAAACACAGCGTTCCATTCCCTCCCTTCTCCGTTTTTGTAGACTTCATACACCAACAAGCGAGAATTAGAAACGATCCCAGCTTTGACTTTGCAATACCATATGCCACACCGTCACCACCTGCAAATCCACGCAGAACATCTGTGGCAGTACACAAGACTTATGTTTCTTCTTCAGGTTCTAATTACAGGTCTGCTGGCTGCTCCCAATCAGAGACAAAGGTGCAGGACCCTGACAAGCAGTGCCCACTTCATCAGAAGCCTCATCCTCTCCTGAAATGCAAAGCCTTCAGAGGAAAATCTATGCCAGATCGCAGAAGCTTCCTGAAAGAAAACGGTATCTGCTACAAGTGCTGCTCGTCCACAGCTCATCTCGCCAAGGACTGCAAGGTCAGTGTAAAATGCACAGAATGTGGCACCACAGACCATAACACCGCTCTACACCCTGGCCCAGCTCCATGGAGTACACAAAACACGCCAGCTGACAGTGAGCATGGCGGGGAGGAAAGGAACACTGATACAGCTACGCCAGAGATCACTTCACAATGCACCGAGGTCTGCAAAGGGACAATAGACAGTAGGTCCTGTTCAAAAATATGCCTCGTCAAAGTATACCCGAAGGGCCATAGAGACCAAGCTGTAAGACTGTATGCTATCTTGGATGATCAAAGTAATCAATCCTTGGCTAGATCAACGTTCTTTGACCTATTCAACATCAAAGGGCCAAGCACTCCCTACTCCTTAAAGACGTGTGCAGGTACTGTGAAAACAGCAGGCAGGAAAGCTACTGACTACCAGATCGAGTCTTTAGACGGACAATTCTGCCTACCACTACCTGCGATCATCGAATGTAACCAGATCCCAGACAATAGATCTGAAATCCCTACACCAGATGTAGCAATCCATCACGCTCACTTAAAATGAATAGCACACCTTATACCGGAACTCGACCATCAGGCCCAGATAATTCTGCTGTTGGGGAGAGATATCCTGCAGGTTCATAAAGTGAGACGTCATATCAATGGACTCCACAATGCTCCCTATGCCCAAAGGCTAGACCTAGGATGGGTGATAATTGGCAACGTATGCTTGGGACGCATGCACGCCCCATCTTCTGTGACAAGCATGCTGACAAATACATTAGAGAAAGGACATCCATCTCTGTTTCAACCCTGTAACAATGAGTTCCATGTCAGGGAACTGCCACACAGCATCCAACTGCCCAACCATTTAATAGACTTTACTCACGACAGCAGTATAGTGTCGGGAAGCTATGAGGATCAGTTAGGGTGCACAGTCTTCCAGAGAACTAAGCAGGACAGCCAAGTGGCAATGTCGGTAGAGGACAAGTTGTTCTTAGAGGTAATGGAGAAGGGACTCGTTAAAGATGAGACCAACAGCTGGGTCGCACCTCTTCCCTTCAAAACCCACAGACCACGTCTACCGAACAACAGAAATCAGGCATTACAACGTTTCTCCTCTCTCAAACATAATCTGCAAAAGAAACCAGAGATGAAAGATCACTTTTTCTCCTTCATGTCAAAGATTTTTGAAAACCGTCACGCAGAACTAGCTCCCACTCTCAAAGACTCTGAAGAATGCTGGTTCCTACCCATGTTCGGAGTATACCACCCTAAAAAACCAGGCCAGATCAGAGTCATGTTTGATTCCAGTGCTAAGTTTAATGATGTCTCCCTGAATGACGTTCTACTGACAGGACCAGACCTCAATAACAAACTACTGGGTGTACTTATGCGCTTCCGTAAGGATTCCATTGCCTTCATCGTTGACATCCAGCAAATGTTCCATTGTTTCCTTGTGAGAGAGAGAGACAGGAACTTCCTAAGATTCTTCTGGTACAGAGACAATGATCCTACTAAAGAAGTCACGGAGTATCGCATGAGAGTGCACATCTTTGGCAACAGTCCTTCCCCTGCAGTCGCCATTTACGGACTCAAAAGGTCGGCTCAGGAAGGAGAAGCAGAATACGGAGCAGATGTCAGACAATTCATAGAAAAGGACTTTTATGTCGACGACTGTCTAAAAGCCATGCCTTCAAATGAGACTGCCATCAGTCTTCTCAGGAGATCCCAAGACATGCTCGAACCTGCCTGCTCGAACCTTAGGCTTCATAAAATAGCCTCAAACAGCCAAGAACTCATGGAAGCATTCCCTTTTCAGGACCTATGTAATGGTCTCAGAGACCTGGACCTGGGGTCAGACCCCGCACCAATGCAACGCAGCCTCGGGCTTCTCTGGAATCTACAGTCAGACACTTTCACCTTTCAGGTCAGCCAGGAAGAAAGGCCTTTCACACGTAGAGGCGTCCTGTCTACCATCAACAGTCTGTACGACCCCTTGGGTTTCGCAGCTCCTGTTACTATACAAGGCAAGGCCCTACTAAGAGACTTAACTAGGGAAACATCTGACTGGGATGCACCTCTGCCACCTGACAAGAGGATCCAGTGGGAAGAGTGGAAGAACTCGTTAGCGGCACTCTCCAACCTGTATGTGCCAAGACCGTACACCCCTGTGCCATCTACGGAGATACAGAGCCAAAGACTGTACGTATTTGCAGATGCTTCTGTCAAAGCAATTGCCGCTGTTGCCTACCTCAAAACTGTAGACTCCAAATGTCAGTGCCACATTGGTTTCGTCATGGGAAAGGCCAAACTCGCACCACAACCAGAGCACACTATACCCAGGTTAGAGCTTTGTGCCGCAGTCTTAGCCGTTGAGTTAGCGGAGTTCATCACATCCGAAATGGATATCGACCTGACACAGGCCAAGTTCTACTCAGACAGCAAAGTAGTCCTGGGATATATCCACAACGAAACCAGGCGATTCTACGTTTATGTCAATAACAGAGTGCTACGAATCAGGAGATCAGTTCATCCAAAGCAGTGGCATTACATACCCACAGACCAGAATCCCGCAGATCATGCAACTAGAGCAGTTGACGCAAGTCGACTAGGAAGCACAATGTGGCTCTCGGGACCAAAACTTTTGTACATTGAGGAATGTTTTCCAGACACCTTCGAACTAGTAGGAGAGGACTCAGATGCTGAAATCCGCCCTCAGGTGTCTACACTACATACAATGACCTCTGTTATCCAGCTTGGATCTTGCAGGTTCAACAGATTTTCAAGTTGGAAGTCACTTACTCGAGCCATTACCTGCCTGACACATATAGCTCGCTCATTCATGGCTACCAGAACTTGTGGCACAGAAAAATGTAAAGGTTGGCATCTTTGTAAAAATACCTACTTTACCTCCGATTTAGAGTTCTCTAGAAATCATATCATCCTCACTGTTCAAAGAGAAACCTACTTTGCAGAAATCCAATGTCTTATTAATAAAGCTCCAGTACCAGTGAGCAGCGTATTGAGAAAACTTGACCCATTCATCGACAACAGCGGCCTACTGAGAGTAGGAGGCCGACTCAAAGAAGCTGAGATGGAGTTTGTGGAGAAATTCCCTCTTATACTTCCTGGAAAATGTCATGTTGCCTACCTAATCGTACAACATTACCACAATCTGGTCAAGCACCAAGGAAGACTATTTACAGAAGGAGCAGCGAGGCTCACCCACGAAAGTCTCATCACCTTCATGGCTGAAGCTGCAGCTATAATTAACGCAAGACCCCTGGTTCCAGTTCCTAACGACCCTGAGGAGCCTTTGTTATTGACTCTAGCTACTCTACTTACCCAGAAAACAGGACTATCCAGTGCCCCTCCAGGAGGATTCGACGCTAAGGACCTCTACAAGCGCCAATGGAGACAGGTACAAAGTCTTGCAAATACTTTCTGGGACAGGTGGCGCAAAAAATATTTGTCTACCCTGCAGCCACGGACGAAGTGGCAATCTACTAAACCTAATCTGAACATAGGTGACCTTGTTCTTGTAAAAGACTGTCAAATTCATCGGAACCAGTGGCCACTTGGCCTAGTTACCGCAACGTTCCCGAGCAAGGACGGCAACGTCCGCAAAGTTGAACTAAGGATGACAAAAGGGAATGAACCTAAGACATTTTCCAGACCGGTATCTGAACTGGTCCTGTTGTTGCCTTCGGAAGAAAGGAGTAGTGACATCCGTTGATGCCAGACGGGGAGTGTTCTGTCTCCGCCATCTAATATTGTTACCCTGATTATCTGTTTGCGTAATTACAGGTTTCTCAGTATGGATGTTCATATCTTTATTTGTTTTTAGTGCTTTGGCTCCCTCTAGCGGTCAGAGTTATGTTGACAGTTCAATCTTCTGTGTTTGTATTATCCATGTCTGATTCTCCTCCTCCTTTGCAATGCATTATGGTAGCTCAGCCTCCATTTCCCTCCATTTTTCCTTTCACTTTCTTCTGTTTGCCTTCAAGGAAAGACGCTTCACTTCATCCCCCTTGCGATTGCATTGCCGGTATGTCTTTATGCTTCCTATAGATATTTCTGCTCTATATTAGCTTAGTTTAACCAGTTGTACTCCTAGTTTAGTCACTAGCTTTCTAAATGTTATGCATAATGTATATCATGTGTATTATGTATCTGTTCTATGCCATGCACTGATTCTATGTATATCATTTTCACAGTTTCACCACATCAATATACCACTACGTTTAATAAAGCACAGACTCAACTACAGTCTCCTTATTGGACCCCGGTATAGCGGTTTAGCTGACTGGATAGCTACGTGAGCCTGTCTCATTTAGTGAGGACAGAACAACCCTAATCAAAAATTCACATACCTTATTTCTGACTACCATGTATTGCCCCCTCTAACATCAATGACAGCTTGAAGTCTTTTGTGGTAGTTGTGGATGAGGTACTTTATTTTCTCAGATGGTAAAGCTGTCCACTCCTCTTTGCTAAAAGCCTCCAGTTTCTGTAAATTCCTGGGCTGTCTTAGCATAAACTGCACGTGGAAGATCTCCTCAGAGTGGCTCAATGATATTGAGGTCAGGAGACAGAGATGGCCACTACAGAACCTTCACTTTTGCTCTGCTGTAGCCAAAGACATGTCGACTTGGTCTTGTGTTTTGGATCGTTGTCATGTTGGAACGTCCAAGTACGTCCCATGCGCAGCTTCCAGGCTGATGAGTGCAAATTTGCCTCCAGTATTTGCTGATAACGTGCTGCATTAATCTTTTTTTCAACTTTGACCAAGTTTCCTCTGGCTTGGTAGCTTACACATCCCCAAAATATCAGCGATCCACCTCTGTGCTTTACAGTAGGAATGGTGTTCCTTTCATCATAGGCCTTGTTGAACTCCCTCCACATGTAACGTTTATAGTTGTGGCCAAAAAGTTCAATTTTGGTCTCATCACTCCAAATTACCTTTTTCCAGAAGGTTTGAGGCTTGTCTCTGTGCCGTTTTGCGTATTGTAGGTGAGATACTTTTTGGCATTTGCGCAGTAATGGCTTTTGTCTGGCGACTCGACCAAGCAGCCCATTTTTTTTCAAGTGCCTCTTATTGTGCATCTTGAAACAGCCACACCGCTAGTTTTCAGAGAGTCCTGTATTTCAGGTATTTCAGCTGATGTTATTTGTGGGGTTTTCTTAGCACCTCAAACAATTTTTCTGGCAGCTGTGGCAACATTTTTGTTGGTCTACCTGACCGTGGTTTTGTTTTTACAGAGTCAAGGATTTTCCATGTGTTAATCACAGTTTGAACGCTGCTGACTGGCATTATCAATTCCTTGCATATCTTTTTGCATCCCTTTCCTGTTTTTACAGTTCAACTACTTATCCCGTAGATCCATTGACAATTATTTTGCTTTCCCCATGACTCACAATCCAGAAATGTCAGTGGCTGGATGAAGGATGCAAGAGTTTGTCTGGATCCCAGAAGCTCACTCAGCTTTTATGCACACACACTGATTACAAACTTCAAGAGGTAATCACAGGAATGGTCTTCCAACAATCTTGAAGGAGTTCCCAGAGATGATTAGCACTTGTTGGCCCTTTTGCCTTCACTCTGCGTTCCAGCTCACCCAAAACCATCTCAATTGGGTTCAGGTCTGGTGACTGTGGAGGCCAGGTCATCTGGCGTAGCACCCCATCACTCTCCTTCTTGGTCAAATAGCCCTTACATAGCCTGGAGGTGTGTTTGGGGTCATTGTCCTGTTGAAAAATAAACGATGGTCAAACTAAACGCAAACCGGATGGAATAGCATGCTCCTGCAAGATGCTGTGGTAGCCATACTGGTTCAGTATGCCTTCAATTTTGAATAAATCCCAAACAGTGTCACCACCAATGCACCCCCACACCATCACACCTCCTCCTTCATGCTTCACGGTGGGAACCAGGCATGTAGAGTCCATCCGTTCACCTTTTCTGCGTCGCACAAAGACACGGTGGTTGGAACCAAAGATCTCAAATTTGGACTCATCAGACCAAAGCACAGATTTCCACTGGTCTAATGTCCATTCCTTGTGTTCTTTAGCCCAAACAAGTCTCTTCTGCTTGTTGCCTGTCCCTAGCAGTGGTTTCCTAGCAGCTAATTTACCATGAAGGCCTGCTGCACAAATTCTCTTCTTAACAGTTGTAGTAGAGATGTGTCTGCTGCTAGAACTCTGCATGGCATTGACCTGGTCTCTAATCTGAGCTGCTGTTAACCTGCGATTTCTGAGGCTGGTGACTCGGATAAACTTATCCTCAGAAGCAGAGGTGACTCTTGATCTTCTTTTCCTGGGGCGGTCCTCATGTGAGCCAGTTTCTTTGTAGCGCTTGATGGTTTTTGCCACTGCACTAGGGGGCACTTTCAAAGTTTTCCCAATTTTTCGGACTGACTGACCTTCATTTCTTAAAGTAATGATGGCCACTCGTTTTTCTTTACTTAGCTGCTTTTTTCTTGCCATAATACAAATTCTTACAGTCTATTCAGTAGGACTAACAGCTGTGTATCCACCAGACTTCTGCACAACACAACTGATGGTCCCAACCCTATTTATAAGGCAAGAAATCCCACTTATTAAACCTGACAGGCCACACCTGTGAAGTGAAAACCATTCCCGGTGACTACCTCTTGAAGCTCATCAAGAGAATGCCAAGAGTGTGCAAAGCAGTCATCAAAGCAAAAGGTGGCTACTTTGAAGAACCTAGAATATAAAACATAATTTCAGTTGTTTCACACTTTTTTGTTAAGTATATAATTTCACATGTGTTAATTCATAGTTTTGATGCCTTCATGGTGAATGTATAATTTTCATAGTCATGAAAATACAGAAAAATCATTACATGAGAAGGTATGTCCAAACTTTTGGTCTGTAGAATATTAATAAAAAATCGCATAGCACTCCGACCAATGTTAATCTATGGGGCAGCTCACATCATCCATTTTTTTCTCGTCCGTATTATACGTGCGAGTGAAATCTCAGCATGCTGCGATTGTCCGCATATCTCAGCCAAGAAACGCCAATGCAAGTCTGTGGGAGTGAGAAAAAAAATCACACAGCACACAGACCATTCGTGTGACTTGCGAGAAATTCTTTGGCATTGGGCAGGTGACAGGAAACTGGCTTAGACATTATTTGCTCATTTTGATGACATATGGATGACACAGATACTTTTTTGAGAAAAAAAAACGCATCCTGGCATTGCACACTGATGACATACGGATCACCATACAGAGAACATCTGTGCGATTCTTGGCAGACAAAATGGGACAGTTTTTTTTATACATTGTGTGCGACTCCAGCCTAACATGACTTTTCTCACTTTTCTGGACTGATATAGGACCGTTTTTTTTTTTATGGTGATGGGTATGAAACCTAATTGTCAGCCACAGTCTCCTGTGTGTTACGTGTGTGTATTCACATAGAATCAGATTCTTTCACAAATCTAACATTATACCAGGCATAACTGTTGCTCTATAACCAATGAACCTATTAAGCAATTTACTGCTCAGATTGTCATCTGCTGACGTCTACATTCTGACCACAGACAGGAAGACCAGCATTGCAGTCTATTGTTTACTGAAAATATTCAGTTTACAACACCCATAAAAAGAACAGGAGTGGTAACTTGCTTGAAGACACTTGAAATTATTTTTTGACCTCAAAACAAGTAAAATAACCAGCCAAACTGGATCCTAGATGAAGGCTTGAGATGCCTGTTTAAAAACAACCTTTCAATAATCAAGTTTACAATGTAAGGAGTTTACACACTGTATTATGATGTAAAAGGTCAAGATCACACGTATTCTGGGTCCACTGCGGATTTTTCTGCAGCGGATTTCAGCAGATTTGCGTTTTTTGTTTCTCATAGGTTTACATTGAACTGTAAACCCATGGGAAACTGCTGCGGACCCGCAGCTGCGGAAATCCTACGGATCCGCAGCAAAATCCGCATCGTGTGCACATACCCTAACACCTTTATCCCTCAGTCCTGTTTTTACCTTAATGACTAGGGGAAATTTTACAATTCAGACCACTGTAACTTCATGTAATAATAACTCTGGAATGCATCAACGGATCCCACTGATTCTGAAAATCTTTTCTTGTGACATATTGTACTTTACAAAAGTGGTAAAATTTGTTTGATATGACCTGCTCTTATTTGTGAAAATATCGAAAATTTGGTCACTATTTTTACATAATTTTTTTCTGTTAGGAAGTTAGAAGGGTTAATAGTTGACCAGTGATTTCTCATAATTCCAATAAAATTTACAAAACCATTTTTTTAGGGATCACATTTTAATTAATTTTTGAGGGGCCTATATGACAGAAAATACTCAAAAGTGACAGTTCTAAAAACTGCACCCCTCAAAGTACTCAAAATCACATTCAAGAAGTGTATTAACCCTTCAGGTGCTTCACAAGAATTAGTGGAGTGTGGAAGGAAAAAATGAACATTTAACTTACTTTCATCAAAAAAGTTACTTTAAACCTCAATTTTTTATTTTCACAAGGGTAACAAGAGAAAATGAACCCCAAAGTATATTGTGCAAATTCTCCTGAGTACATATATTTGTGTGGGGGAAAACTACTGTGCCCCTCTAACAGCACCTCCTCAGCCCGGGAACCCTCTCACAGCACCTCCTCAGCCCAGCACCTCCTCAGCCCGGGACCCCTCTCACAGCACCTCCTCAACCCAGCACCTCCACAGCCCAGCACCTCCACAGCCCAGCACCTCCTCAGCCCAGCACCTCCTCAGCCCAGCACCTCCTCAGCCCAGCACCTCTGCCGGTAATCACTGATGCAACCCTCCCATGGACACCAGGCCGTGGCAACTACGGCGTACGGCAAGGCTCGTAAGGTAAGAATTGCCATAGGAGTTTTGGAGAGCAAAATTGGCTGGAATCAATAGCGGACACCATGTCACGTTTGGAAAACCCACAATGTGCCTAAACAGTGGAAACAAGCCACAAGTGACCCCATTTTGGAAACTAGACTCCTCAAAGAATTTATCTAGATGTATGGTGAGCAGCTTCACACGTACTTCACAGAAGTTTATAAAGTAGAGCCATGAACACAAAAAAATCACTTGTTCCACAAAAAATGTTCTCTTAGCCCCAAATTATGTATTTTCACAAGGATAACAGGAGAAAATGGAACTCAAAATTTGTTGTGCAGTTTATTGTGAATACACTGATACCCTAGATATGGGGGGAAAAAACTTTTTGGGCGCACGGCATGGCTCAGAAAAGAAGGAGTGGTGTTTTGGAACGCAGCCTTTGATGGAATGGTCTGTGGGTGTAATGTCGCATTTGGAGAGCCCCTGATGTGCCTAAATAATGGAAACCCTCCACAAGTGACCCCATTTCGGAAACTAGACCCCTCAATATATTTATCTAGACATGTGCAGAGAACATTAAACCCCCAGGTGCTTCACAGAATTTTACAATATTGATCTGTGAAAATGGAAAACAAATTATTTTTCCCACAAAAATGTTGTTTTAGCACCAAATTTTCTCATTTTCACAAAGAAATCAGGAGAAAATGGATGCAAATTTATAATGCTATTTCTCTTGAGTACACGATATGCCATACGTGGTCGAAAAATACTTTTGATGCACATTGCAATGCTCAGAAGGGAAGAAGCACCATATTGGAGTTCAAATTTTTTTGAACAGGTTTGTGGGTGCCATATCACATTGTCAGAGTCCCTAAAGTGCCAGAACAGCAGAAAACTCCCATAAGTGACATCAACCTACTAACTACACCCCTAATTAATTCATTTACGGGTGCAGTGATCATATTGACACCACATGTGCATCATGGAATTCTATACCATTGGTCGGTGAGGAAAGAATTATTACATTTTTATCACTAAAATGTTGTTTCAGCTAAGTTGTTTTTTTTTTGTTTTTTTTAAGACTAGTAGGAAAACGTCAGTTTGTTGTAAATATTTCTCCTGATAGCGCCAAAACCCTACATGTAATCGGGAACTACTTTTGAGGCACAGTGCAAAGCTCAGAAGGGAAGGAGCGCCATAATATAGAGCAGATTTTACGGTTATGGTTTGCTAGTGACATGACCCACTGGAATAGCTCTTGAGGTGCCAGAACAGGAGAACCCCCCACAAGTGACCCCATTTTACAAATGACACTCCTCAATGAATTCATCTAGGGGTGCAGAGATCATATTGACACCACGGGTGTGTCACAGAATTTTATACCACTGGGTTGTGAAGAAAAAAATAATTTTTACTACTCAAATTTTGTTTTACCCCAGATTTAACATTTTCACAATTGGAAATAAGCAAAAATGGCATTAAAATTTCTCACAATTTCTGTTGAATGAAGAATTACCTCATATGTGGCTGTGCAGTACTGGTTAGCCATACGGCGAGGCCCGGAGCTCTACTCTCCTCCTGGAGCAGAGATTTTCCTAGAATAGTTTGTGGACTCTATATACAGAACCCCTAAGTGCTGGAATGACAGAATCCTCCCTCAACTTATGCCATTTTGAAAATTATATCCCTTTCGGAATTTATCTACAGGTGTAGTGATAATTTTTACTCAAGGGGTGTTTTCTAGAAACAAGCAGAGTGCTGAGTGAAAATTACAAACTGCCTTTCTAAGGCACAGTACGTTGTAGTCACCAGTACATTGTAGTTCCCTGCTCATGCTTCTGGAGACACGCACACATAAATTAGGCGAGCTCTCATCGTTTCAGAAATGTGAACGCTAAGTATGGTTTGGAGGCTGGAGCCCAGAAGGGAGGGGGGCATTTGGATTTGGGAGTGCAGAATTTGCTGAATTTATTGGCGGGGGTCGAAGGGTCACTTTGTTTTTCCAGAGCTTTGTGCTACCAGTAATGTGGAAGAACCCTATATTTCCGTTAACAGATGCCAAATCTAAGCCGGGGCTTTTTACGTGGATTGATAAGGCTTTTGTTGAGAACATTTTACATAACATTTGGGATCACATTTCTTCTGCGCCATATGCTGAGCACTTACCTTGGGGGTTCCATCTAAATCTCCGAGTGACGTGATTCAGATGAAACCCCCGATGGATCCATTCAGTACAATGAGGCAGCAGTGTTCCTCTGGACTCTGTTCAGCGGCGTCCTTTTCAGAAGTGCACAAAACTGTGCTGGAACCCACTTTTATGCACGCCTAAAAAGACGGACACCGCTGGATCAGAGGCCAGACAAAGTCCACAGTGCTTCCATCTGCCTCATTATAAGGAATCTTTCGCCGGGGGTTTTGGCTGAATCACGTATTTCAGAGGTTTACATGGAAACCGCGGGACAAACGCTCACTGCATAGCACATAATAAACGTACGATGAGCCTTACTGCAATCTTTGAGAGGCAGAATAAACAAATCAATGGTAGGTGAATCATTGATTTTATTTATTTTTTATGCCGTTCCTTGTGCAGTCACAGTGATTAGACAACTTTATTCTTTGGATCGGTGTGATTATAGCAATAGAAGATTTATATAATCGGGAATCTGCTTGTCTGATATCACACACTAAAATGAGGTAGTAGAACATGGCACTCATACACTGAAGGAGGGGAGGTGCTCAAGTAGGGTATCCGGCCCCAATTATGCAGAAAAAAAAAACTTGGCACTTACCGTATTTTTCGGACTACAAGACGCACTTTTTCCCCCCAAAAAAAGGGGGGAAAATTGAGGGTGCGTCTAATAGTCGCAATGCAGGCTTACCATGGCGGCAGAGGTGCGGGGATGAGGAGGCGCAGTAAGCGGGGTCCCTTTCTCCGGTGAGGTGATGCAGCAGCCCGGTAAGCAGCAGAGCCGGGTGAATCCTGTTGTTATCGGTGGGGGCGGCCATCTTCCTGAAGCTGCGCGTGCGCAGATGAAGTGCTCTGCTTCCCGGGGCTTCAGGAAAATGGCCGCCGCGATCTCCATCTGCGCACGCGCGGCCTCCCGCGGCCATTTTCCTGAAGCCCCGGGAAGCAGAGCGCTTCATCTGCGCACGCGCGGCTTCAGGAAGATAACCGCCCCCACCGATAACAACAGGATTCACCCGGCTCTGCTGCTGCATCACCTCATTGGGGAAAGGGACCCCTCTCACAGCACCTCCTCAGCCCGGGAACCCTCTCACAGCACCTCCTCAGCCCAGCACCTCCTCAGCCCGGGACCCCTCTCACAGCACCTCCTCAGCCCAGCACCTCCACAGCCCAGCACCTCCACAGCCCAGCACCTCCACAGCCCAGCACCTCCACAGCCCAGCACCTCCTCAGCCCAGCACCTCCTCAGCCCAGCACCTCCTCAGCCCAGCACCTCTGCCGGTAATCACTGATGCAACCCTCCCATGGACACCAGGCCGTGGCATCGCCCACCTAAGCAGGAAGGGACCCTGCTCAGGTGCACGCCACACCGCATCACCCCACCTCTGCCGACACCATGCCTCCTGTGACCCTGCTCTGCCACCGCCATCCCTCAGGTAAGATACTGTACATTCGGACAATAAGACGGACCCCCATCTTATAAAAAATCTTTTTTTCTGCAATTTTCACCCCAAATTTGGGGTGCGTCTTATGGTCCGGTGCGTCTTATAGTCCGAAAAATACGGTAATTGGTAGTGTATCTTGAAAATAAATCAGTTTATGTGCATCCATAGGCAAATGGTTGAACTTTTTTGGTCCACATCCAGACCTTCATCAGAACAAATTACTGGTACGGTAGAGCGTACCACATTTATACTGTGCTTTATGATTGGCCACTTTTACACAATACAACTATTTTTATAGAAAAAATAATTATTTTTGCATTGCTTTATTCTGAGAGCTATAACTTTTATATTTTGTTCGCTGATGGAGATGTGGGGTGGCTTGTTTAGTCTTTTTGATCACATTTTATTCCACTTTTTGTTTGGCAGTATGATGGTAAAGCACCGTTTTTTTGCCTAGCTTTTTATTCTATTTTTTTAATATTCTTCACTGAAGTGGTTATCTAGTGGGACAGCTTCATAGGTCGGGTTGTTCCGGATGCAGCGATACCAAATATGTGTACTTTTTTTTAATAAAAATATTTATAGGTACAATACTTTTTTTCTGATTTTGTTTTTATTTCCTTTTTTTTTTACTTAAAACCTTTGAGACTTTAATTTTTTTTTCACTCTGCTTATAAAGCACTCTGCTTATAAACGGTCAGTGATCAACTGACATACAAGCTTGATACATCATGCTCTGAGATTTGCTAGCGCTGGTAACTCGGATGTCGTCACGATCGGCCTCTCACGATGACATCGTGGGGGCGCCGATTGGAAAGCAGAGGCCTTCTAAATGCTGTGATTGATATTGATTGCAGCAGTTAGAGAGGTAAACTGCCTACACCGCTCTTGGCAGTGAGTGACAGTTGTCAGCTGTCATATCAGCTGAACACCCGGCGGCGATCGCGCTTGTGAAGCTACTGTGCGTGTAAAATCGTCTGGACGTATCCATACGTCCAAGGTCAGCAAGTGCCTACCAACCTGTACGTATGGAAACGTCCAAGGTCGTGAAGGGGTTAAAGGGTAAAGAACCTAAAACCTGAAGAAGCAGCATTTTGAAAGCAGAAAAGCATCCTCTGTATCTGGAAAGAATGAAGGTTGGTACCTGTCATCTCAAAACAGACGTCATGCTTCTGATTAGGGTTAACGATAGTGAAGCACAAGGACATAACGCCTCAGTGGCATCTCCCATAGGTTTACAAAAATAGCCAACACAAAGAAGCTATAAAATAGTGGATGATTAAAAAGAATCTGTCACCTAATTTTGGCCCTATAAGCTGCGGCCACCGCCATTAGGGGCTTATCTACAGCATTCTGTAATGCTGTAGGTAAGCCCCTGATGTAACCTGAAAGATGAGAAAAACAAGTTAGATTATACTCACCCAGGGGCAGTCCTGATGCGGTCCGGTCCGATGGGCGTTGCGGTCCGGCGCCTCCTATCTTCATACGATGACGTCCTCTGCTTCCTGTCGCAGCTCCTACGCAGGCGTACTTTGTCTGCCCTGTTGAGAGCAGAGTAAAGTACTGCAGTGCGCAGGTGCCGGGCCTCTCTGACCTTTCTCGACGCCTGCGCACTGCAGTTCTTTGCTCTGCCCTCAACCGGGCAGATAAAGTACGCCTGCGCAGGAGCTGCGACAGAAGCGAGGAAGAGGGCGTCATCGCTTGAAGATGGGAGGTGCTGGACCGCGACGCCCATTGGACTGCACCACATCGGGACCGCCCCTGGGAGAGTATAATATAACATGTTTTTATTATCTTTCAGGTTACATTAGGGGCTTATCTACAGCATTACAGAATGCTGTAGATATGCCCCTGATGGCGGTGGCCACAGCTTATAGGGCAAAAATTAGGTGACAGATTCCCTTTAAGAGCATATCTTCGACAAGTCCCTACGCTGACTTCCACCCTCTGAAATCTCCTCATCCTACGCACCTAAGTAGATTACAAGCAGCTCTGAGATATTTATATTGTAGCTGATAAGTTCAAGCAATTACTGTACCTCTGAGTCCTAACGGGCAGGCTGTGACAAAAGCAGTGGCACAGATAAACTACACACCTCACGTGCTCACAGTTATTTATCTCCAACATGTGCCTTTTTCATTTCATCCCTTTAAGGTGCATTGTACCAGCTAGGTGTGCTAAATGTACAGCAACTACTGGGTTAAAACACACAAAAATACGATCATCTCCAGGAAGATTAGGCTACATATTCATCTCATCGTTAGGACTCATGTAGACGAGCGTATGAGTGGGATGTGTACTATCTGAATTTTAAGGACAGCACACTGACCACTGCTATTCAATAGTGCTATTCAGACAATTTCTTTTTCTAGGTCTGAGTGTCCATAAGAATCGCAGCATGCACAACTTTCATCAAAGTCTCAGCTCAGACTCACACACTCAAGTCCGTGAAAAAAAATCTTATCCCACATGGAACATTCAGGTGGCATCCGATTTGTACGGATAGATTTTTATTATAGATCTAGGAAACTTTATGTGATCATGTACAGGTTTCAATGTATTTGTATGAAATGAATTGCACACAGATAGCAGGTGGACATCTAAACCGAACACAAGGAAGGCACATTGATAAAAATTTGAAAAAATTGTCCTAGTTTTCTGAATGAAACAATTTTTCAGACGCCTGTCTGCAGGCAGTCTTGGCATAGGTGCAAAAGGAGTTTTTGTTGTTGTTTTTTTTTTATTGAGATGATCAAAAATAATTAGTTTTCTTGTGGAAAATGCTTCAGGAAACTATTTTTATTTTGGAAATTTTGGGAGGAGTTTTTTATTTCCTGAACTTGTTTGAAGAGGTTTTTTTTTTTTTCATTAAACATTTTCTGTAGCCTTTTAAAGCTACATTCCCACTATGACAATTTGTGAGTTTTTGAAGTTGCAGATTTTCTACACCTATTAGATAAATTAGGTTACTTGCAATTTGTTTTTTCATTGTGTTTTTGAGTGTGCTTTGTACATGTGTATTTGTTGTGTTTTTTTTAACGCATTGGTTTTGTCTCTTTTTGGTAGGTCATGTTTTAATTAAAGTTGTTTTGTTTTTGCTACTTTCTGGCATTTGATTTTGACCAAACTTTATAGATACAGTCATGCACTGTGGTTCAGTGGTTAGCAATGCAGCGCTGGGGCCCTGGGTTCAAATCCCACTAAGGACAACATCTGCAAGGAGTTTGTATGTTCTCCCCGTATTTTTGTGGGTTTCCTCCGGTTTCCTCCCACACTCCAAAGACATACTGATAGGGATTCTAGATTGTGAGCCCCAATGGTGACAGTATCAATAATGTTTGCAAAGCGCTGTGGAATTAATAGCGCTATATAAGTGAGTAAAATAAATAAAAATAAATAAAAAAAAGTGTGGAGTACATGTGTTTTTACCTGCTAATTTTCCATATCTAATGCAAATTGATGGAGTAAAATCTGCACATGAAACTCGGCATACCCAAAAGAGAAATTGTCATGTTGCGGATACAGTGAACCTAAAATTTCTATAAATCACTTTGACTTTGCTAGAACTGTGTTTTTGGCGCAGCGAAAATACACAGCATCAAAAACTCACTATGAAAACGACAGCACCACTTTTTAACGGCGCTGAGGTTTAAGTGTATAGGGCCCCCCAGCGTTGGAATTTCTCCGGGGTCTTGGCTACCGGGGGGAGACCCCAGAGAACATGATTCGGGTCGATTTTTACTAACCCCAGTGTTGCAATCGCTGTTATTATCAGTATAACGGTGACTGCAAAAAAAAAAGTCAGATTTTCCATTTAATTTCTCTCTCCTCTGATGTGATCACACATCAGAGGAGAGAGAATTAGGCTCCCCCAGTCACCCCCTGGTATCTCTGGTGTCCAAGCATCCCCCATGAAGTCCCCCGGGCCGCCTTCTTTTTGGAGAAAATGGCGGGCGCATGCACAGTGCGCACCCGCCGAGATCTGCTGGCAGGCACCCGGCAACAAAAGGAAATTTTTCCTATTGGTTTATTTGGATCACTGTGATAGACCCCATCACAGTGATCAAAATATAAAAAATAGTAAATAAAATCCCCCTTTATCACCCTCTTAGTTAGGGAAAAATAATAAAATAAAAAATATATATATTTTTTTCCATTAGGGTTAGAGTTGGGCTAAAGTTAGGGTTGGGCTAAAGTTAGGGTTAAGGCTGGGGTTAGGATTGTGATTAGGGTTGTTTTGGGGTTAGGTTTGTGGTTAGGGTTATGGTTAAGGTTGGGATTTGGGTTGTGGTTAGGGTTGGGATTAGGGTTGTGGTTAGGGTTGGGATTAAGGTTAGGGTTGTGTTGGGGTTAGGGTTGGAGTTAGAATTGGAGGGTTTACACTGTTTCGGTATATCAGGGGTTCTCCAAACGTGACATAGTGCCACCATTGATTCCAGCCAATTTTGCATTTAAAAAAGTCAAACCGTGCCCCCTCCCTTCTGAGCCCTGCCATGCACCAAAACAGTGGCTTTTCCCCACATATGGGGTGACGGCGTACTCAGGAGAAATTGCACAATAAATTTTGGGGTCCATTTTCTCCTGATACCCTTGTGAAAATAAAAAAAACTGGTTGCAAAGTAAATTATTTGTGAAAAAAGTAAAATATTCATTTTTTCCTTCCACGTTGCTTTTGTTCTCGTGAAGCACCTGAAGGGTTAATAAACTTGAATGCGATTTTGCGCACCTTGAGGGGTGCAGTTTTTAGAATGGTGTCACTTTTGGGTATTTTCTGTTATACTGACCCTCCAAAGTCACTTCAAATGCGAGGTGGTCCCTAAAAAAAATGGTTTTGTAAATTTTGTTGGAAAAATGAGAAATCGCTGGTCAACTTTTAACAATTATAACTCCCTAACAAAAAAAGAACATTTTGTTTCCACTGCCCCCATCCCTTATGGGAAATATGCAAATACATGGAGTAGGAAACTGGCTATTGCTTGCGTTGAGAAACACGTGATGGTGTCTCCGCGGCTTTTCTACATGCATTTGCATATTTGCCATAAGGGATGGGGGCAGTGTTCTGGATCACTGCGTTGAGAAACACGTGATGGTGTCTCCGCGGTGTTGGATGTTTTGATCTCCCCGAGGTCATTCATCCTTATGTTTATAGACCTTTTACTAGGCACTGCGCCTAATAGCCAGTTTCCTACTCCACACTGATGAGGGGCAAATACCCCGAAACAGCTGTCTATGGATGGATACCATGTTTTGGCATAGGTGGTTTTCCTTTTTGGATGCTGCCCTTCCCGTGGTTGTTCCTTCCCGGTGAAAGACCTGGCTATTTATTGCTTGCGTTGAGAAACACGTGATGGTGTCTCCGCGGCTTTTCTACATGCATTTGCATATTTCCCATAAGGGATGGTGTCTCCGCGGTGTTGGATGTTTTGATCTCCCCGAGGTCATTCATCCTTATGTTTATGAAGTACAATATGTCTCGAAAAAACAATCTTAGAATCACCGGGATCTGTGGAAGCGTTCCAGAGTTATAACCTCATAAAGTAACAGTGGTCAGAATTGTAAAAATTGGCCTGGTCATTAAGAACAAAATTGGCTCTGTCACTACGGGGTAAATTGGACAGTGTCCAGTTTTAGAGCATTTTCCATCAGGAGACGCTCTAAATCAGTGTTCCCCAAGTCCGGTCCTCAAGAGCCACCAACAGGTCACGTTTTGAGGATTTCCTTAGTATTGCACAGGTGATTGAATGCTTGCTTGTCCAGGTGATGCAATTATCACCTGTGCAATACTAAGGAAATCCTCAAAACATGACCTGTTGGTGGCTCTTGAGGACCGGAGTTGGGGAACACTGCTCTAAATAGTTGACATGCATTATATTGTCTCTAATCAGGCATTTTTTCAAAATCTCAACCAGAATAAAAACACTAAAAAAAAAACTGAGCATAAAAAAGCAACGTGGTTTTACTATAGAAATTCATAGAAAGAGTCTTTAACCCCTTTCTGACATTAGACGTACTATCCCGTCGAGGTGGGGTAGGCCCGTATGACCACCGACGGGATAGTATGTCATACGGGATGTGATCGCGTTGCTGTGAGGGTCTCCTACCTTCTTCCCTGCAGCAAGGCCCGGATCCAAAATGGCCGCGGCATCCGGGTCCTGCAGGGAGGGAGGTGGCTTACCAAGTGCCTGCTCAGAGCAGGCGCTTGGTAACCCTGCACTGCTCTAAGTCAGATCGCTGATCTGACAGAGTGCTGTGCAAACTGTCAGATCAACGATCTGTGATGTCCCCACCCCTGGGACAAAGTAAAAAAGTTAAAAAAAAATTCAAAATGTGCAAAAAAAAAAAAAATCTAAATAATGAAAAAAATATATATATATATTATTCCCATAAATACATTTCTTTATCTAAATTTAAAAAAATAAATAAAAGTACACATATTTAGTATCGCCGCTTCCGTAACAGCCTGACCTATAAAACTGGCCCACTAGTTAACCCCTTCAAAAAACGAGGCAAAAAACAACGCTTTATTATCATACCGCCGAACAAAAAGTGGAATAACACGCGATCAAAAAGACAGATATAAATAACCATGGTACCACTGAAAACGTCATCTTGTCCTGCAAAAACAAGCCACCATACAGCATCATCAGCAAAAAAAATAAAAAAGTTATAGTCCTGAGAATAAAGCGATGTCAAAATAATTTTTTTTTCTATAAAATAGTTATTATCGTATAAAAGCGCCAAAATATAAAAAAATAATATAAATGAGGTATCGCTGTAATCGTACTGACCCGAAGAATAAAACTGCTTTATCAATTTTACCAAACGCGGAACGGTATAAACGCCTCCCCCAAAAGAAATTCATGAATAGCTGGTTTTTGGTCATTCTGCCCCACAAAAATCGGAATAAAAAGCGATAAAAAAATGTCACGTGCCCGTTAATGTTACCAATAAAAACGTCAACTCGTCCTGCAAAAAACAAGACCTCACATGACTCTGTGGACCAAAATAAGGAAAAATTATAGCTCTCAAAATGTGGTAACGCAAAAAATATTTTTTGCAATAAAAAGCGTCTTTCAGTGTGTGACGGCTGCCAATCATAAAAATCCGCTAAAAAACCCGCTATAAAAGTAAATCAAACCCCCCTTCATCACCCCCTTAGTTAGGGGAAAATTAAAAAAATGTATTTATTTCCATTTTCCCATTAGGGCTAGGGTTAGGGCTAGGGTTAAGGCTGCAGTTAGGGTTGGGGCTAAAGTTAGGGTTAGGGTTGGGGCTAAAGTTACTGTTAGGGTTTAGATTACATTTACAGTTGGGAATAGGGTTGGGATTAGGGTTAGGGGTGTGTCAGGGTTAGAGGTGTGGTTAGGGTTACTGTTGGAATTAGGGTTAGGGGTGTGTTTGGATTAGGGTTTCAGTTATAATTGGGGGGTTTCCACTGTTTAGGCATATCAGGGGAACTCCAAACGCGACATGGCGTCCGATCTCAATTCCAGCCAATTCTGCGTTGAAAAAATAAAACAGTGCTCCTTCCCTTCCGAGCTCTCCCATGTGCCCAAACAAGTGTTTACCCCAACATACGGGGTATCAGCGTACTCAGGACAAATAGGACAACAACTTTTGGGGTCCAATTTCTCCTGTTACCCTTGGGAAAATACAAAACTGGGGGCTAAAAAATAATTTTTGTGTAAAAAAAAAAGATTTTTTATTTTCACGGCTCTGCGTTACAAACTGTAGTGAAACACTTGGGGGTTCAAAGCTCTCACAACACATCTACATGAGTTCCTTAGGGGGTCTAGTTTCCAAAATGGTGTAACTTGTGGGGGGTTTCTACTGTTTAGGTACATTAGGGGCTCTGCAAACGCAATGTGACACCTGCAGATCATTCCATCTAAGTTTGCATTCCAAATGGCGCTCCTTTCCTTCCGAGCCCTCCCATGCGCCCAAACAGTGGTTCCCCCCACATATGGTGTATCATCGCACTCAGGACAAATTGGACAACAAATTTTGGGGTCCAATTTCTCCTGTTACCCTCGGGAAAATACAAAACTGGGGACTAAAAAAATAATTTTTGTGGGAAAAAATTTTTGTTTTATTTTTACGGCTCTGCATTATAAACTTCTGTGAAGCCCTTGGTGGGTCAAAGCACTCAAAACACATCTAGATACCGTATATACTTGAGTATAAGCCGAGATTTTCAGCCCAAATTTTTGGGCTGAAAGTGCCCCTCTCGGCTTATACTCGAGTCAAGGTGGGTGGCAGGGTCGGCGGGTGAGGGGGAGAGGGCGCTGAGGTATACTTACCTAGTCCTGGCGATCCTGACGCTCCCCCTGCCGTCCCACGGTCTTCTGTGCTGCAGCGTCTTCCCCTCTTCAGCGGTCACGTGGGACCGCTCATTAAAAAAATGAATATTCATTTCTCTAATCAGCGGTGCCGGTGACCGCTGATAGAGAAAGAGGCTGCGGCACCGAAGACCAGGCAGAGGGAGCGTCAGGATTGCTGGGACTAGGTAAGCATTTTATATTCACCTGTCCGCGTTCCAGCCGCCGGGCGTCGCTCCATCTTCCCGGCGCCTCCATCTTCCTGGCGTCTGCGCTCTGACTGTTCAGGTCAGAGGGCGCGATGACGCATATAGTGTGCGCGGCACCCTCTGCCTGATCAGTCAGAGCAGAGACGCCGGGAAGATGGAGGCGCCGGGACCGGACGCTGGGAGCTGCAAGCAAGAGAGGTGAGTATGTGTTTTTTTTTTTATTGCAGCAGCAGCGGCACAGATTTATGTGGAGCATCTATGGGGCACAATGAACGGTGCAGAGCACTATATGGGGCACAGCTATGGGGCACAATGAACGGTGCAGAGCATATATGGGGCACAGCTATGGGGCACAATGAACGGTGCAGAGCACTGTATATGGGGCACAGCTATGGGGCACAATGAACGGTGCAGAGCACTGTATATGGGGCACAGCTATGGGGCACAATGAACGGTGCAGAGCACTGTATATGGGGCACAGCTATGGGGCACAATGAACGGTGCAGAGCACTGTATATGGGGCACAGCTATGGGGCACAATGAACGGTGCAGAGCACTGTATATGGGGCACAGCTATGGGGCACAATGAACGGTGCAGAGCACTGTATATGGGGCACAGCTATGGGGCACAATGAACGGTGCAGAGCACTGTATATGGGGCACAGCTATGGGGCACAATGAACGGTGCAGAGCACTGTATATGGGGCACAGCTATGGGGCACAATCAACGGTGCAGAGCACTGTATATGGGGCACAGCTATGGGGCACAATGAACGGTGCAGAGCACTATATGGGGCACAGATATGGGGCACAATGAACGGTGCCGAGCACAGTATGGGGCACAGCTATGGAACAAAATGAACGGTGCAGAGCATTGTATATGGGGCACAGATATAGGGCAATAATGAACGGTGCCGAGCACAGTATGGGGCACAGCTATGGGACAAAATGAACGGTGCAGAGCACTATACGGGGCACAGCTATGGGACAAAATGAACGGTGCAGAGCACTATATGGGGCACAGCTATGGGCAAATATGAACGGTGCAGAGCACTATATGGCACAGCTATGGGGAAATAATGATCTATTTTTATTTTTGAAATTCACCGGTAAATGCTGCATTTCCACCCTAGGCTTATACTCGAGTCAATAAGTTTTCCCAGTTTTTTGTGGCAAAATTAGGGGGGTCGGCTTATACTCGGGTCGGCTTATACTCGAGTATATACGGTAAGTTCCTTAGGGGGTTTACTTTCCAAAATGGTGTCACTTGTGGGGGGTTTCAATGGTTTCAATGTTTAGGCACATCAGTGACTCTCCAAACGCAACATGGTGTCCCATCTCCATTCCTGTCAATTTTGCATTGAAAAGTCAAACGGCGCTACTTCCCTTCCGAGCTCTCCCATGCGCCCATACAGTGGTGTACCCCCACTATCAGCGTACTCAGGACAAATTTTACAACAACTTTTGGGGTCCAATTTCTTCTCTTACCCTTGGGAAAATAAAACAAATTGGAGCTGAAGTAAATTTTTTGTGAAAAAAAGTTAAATGTTAATTTTTATGTAAACATTCCAAAAATTCCTGTGAAGCACCAGAAGGGTTAATAAACTTCTTGAATATTGTTTTGAGCACCTTGAGGGGTGCAGTTTTTAGAATGGTGTCACACTTGGGTATTTTCTATCATATAGACCCCTCAAAATGACTTCAAATGAGATGTGGTCCCTAAAAAAAAAATGGTGGTGTAAAAATGAGAAATTGCTGGTCAACTTTTAACCCTTATAACTCCCTAACAAAAAAAAAATTTGCTTCCAAAATTGTGCTGATGTAAAGTAGACATGTGGGAAATGTTACTTATTAAGTATTTTGTGTGACATATCTCTGTGATTTAATTGCATAAAAATTCAAAGTTGGAAAATTGCGAAATTTTCAAAATTTTCGCCGAATTTCCATTTTTTTCACAAATAAACGCAGGTACTATCAAAGAATTTTTACCACTATCATGAAGTACAATATGTCACGAGAAAACAATGTCAGAATCACTGGGATCCGTTGAAGCGTTCTAGAGTTATAACCTCATAAAGGGACAGTGGTCAGAATTGTAAAAATTGGCCCGGTCATTAACGTGCAAACCACCCTTGGGGGTAAAGGGGTTAAAGCATTTTTTTTTAGATATCTTTCAGGCACCTTTTGGAGCAGAACTGCTCTAATATCCTACTCCAGAACCTCTGTGTGCGCATACCCTTACACATGATACATTATATGGAATTTCATTTTACCTAAAATTGCCATACTTTGAAGTGGATGTATTACGTATAATTCTATACTAATAGAAAAAAAAAAAATAACGATTCATATCCTTTTCTCCAAATCAGTTTTCATTTTCTAATTTGTGTTTTATTTATCGTTTCTTCTACTAGATTATGAGGTTACCCATCTTGCTGTGAAGAACATTAAATGATATGTATTACAACAGCTACATCTACAGATGAAGAAATCAGACTTGTGACAGTCACGGATCTCTATGGGAGTATTTTTAAATGGAATCTGTCAGTAGGATCAACTCTCCTAAGTCGTCCATGTGGGCATGTAGGTCATAGGAAGCTGATTAACATATCTTAATATCTGCAATCCAATATTTTATTCCAGGGAAATCCACCTTTTTCTTATACAGTGGGGCAAAAAAGTATTTAGTCAGTCAGCAATAGTGCAAGTTCCACCACTTAAAAAGATGAGAGGCGTCTGTAATTTACATCATAGGTAGACCTCAACTATGGGAGACAAACTGAGAAAAAAAAATCCAGAAAATCACATTGTATGTTTTTTTAACAATTTATTTGCATATTATGGTGGAAAATAAGTATTTGGTCAGAAACAAACAATCAAGATTTCTGGCTCTCAGAGACCTGTAACTTCTTCTTTAAGAGTCTCCTCTTTCCTCCACTCATTACCTGTAGTAATGGCACCTGTTTAAACTTGTTATCAGTATAAAAAGACACCTGTGCACACCCTCAAACAGTCTGACTCCAAACTCCACTATGGTGAAGACCAAAGAGCTGTCAAAGGACACCAGAAACAAAATTGTAGCCCTGCACCAGGCTGGGAAGACTGAATCTGCAATAGCCAACCAGCTTGGAGTGAAGAAATCAACAGTGGGAGCAATAATTAGAAAATGGAAGACATACAAGACCACTGATAATCTCCCTCGATATGGGGCTCCACGCAAAATCCCACCCCGTGGGGTCAGAATGATCACAAGAACGGTGAGCAAAAATCCCAGAACCACGCGGGGGGACCTAGTGAATGAACTGCAGAGAGCTGGGACCAATGTAACAAGGCCTACCATAAGTAACACACTACGCCACCATGGACTCAGATCCTGCAGTGCCAGACGTGTCCCACTGCTTAAGCCAGTACATGTCCGGGCCCGTCTGAAGTTTGCTAGAGAGCATTTGGATGATCCAGAGGAGTTTTGGGAGAATGTCCTATGGTCTGATGAAACCAAACTGGAACTGTTTGGTAGAAACACAACTTGTCGTGTTTGGAGGAAAAAGAATACTGAGTTGCATCCATCAAACACCATACCTACTGTAAAGCATGGTGGTGGAAACATCATGCTTTGGGGCTGTTTCTCTGCAAAGGGGCCAGGACGACTGATCCGGGTACATGAAAGAATGAATGGGGCCATGTATCGTGAGATTTTGAGTGCAAACCTCCTTCCATCAGCAAGGGCATTGAAGATGAAACGTGGCTGGGTCTTTCAACATGACAATGATCCAAAGCACACCGCCAGGGCAACGAAGGAGTGGCTTCGTAAGAAGCATTTCAAGGTCCTGGAGTGGCCTAGCCAGTCTCCAGATCTCAACCCTATAGAAAACCTTTGGAGGGAGTTGAAAGTCCGTGTTGCCAAGCGAAAAGCCAAAAACATCACTGCTCTAGAGGAGATCTGCATGGAGGAATGGGCCAACATACCAACAACAGTGTGTGGCAACCTTGTGAAGACTTACAGAAAACGTTTGACCTCTGTCATTGCCAACAAAGGATATATTACAAAGTATTGAGATGAAATTTTGTTTCTGACCAAATACTTATTTTCCACCATAATATGCAAATAAATTGTTAAAAAAACAGACAATGTGATTTTCTGGATTTTTTTTTCTCAGTTTGTCTCCCATAGTTGAGGTCTACCTATGATGTAAATTACAGACGCCTCTCATCTTTTAAAGTGGTGGAACTTGCACTATTGCTGACTGACTAAATACTTTTTTGCCCCACTGTATGTAAATGAACTGTTAAGATGGGTCGGACACTGGGGATACTAGTTTTTTCTCCCTCCACATCTGGTACCTTGGTATATTTCTTATATTAACATACAGCGATTTCTTTTTGCAATTGACTTACTTTAATGTTTTCACCTAATCCTATTATAGAAGTATTTACTGTTTATTCTTTTATTACTGTGTATGTATTTTTAAGTTGTAACTTATAGCATCGTTTCTCACAAATCGTATTTCTTTTCCATGTAACTTTAAGTGCTTCAAACAGAAACTGACAAAAATAAATAAATTAAAGAGAGAAAGGGAATCGATCACCAAAATGTTTTCTTCTATCATATAGAATAATATGAACATTATATAGAGCACTACGTGACTTTACAGAGTACATACTTCCTGCAGCTCCCAGCCTTTACATCCGATTTTTTTATTGGGTTGCACTTGGACAATGATATTCTATGGGGCAGTGCTGATGACCATTTTTATTTCACCAACAGTATCAGTCTGTGAAAAAAATCTCAGCAAGCTCAGATTTCACTTAGAAATTGTTTGGATGCGAAAAAAAAAATCTGATGCCACAGGATAACATTTGATATTTACAGAGGATACATTACAATTCTGTAACATAGGAGATTGTAAATTGTCCTGTAAATGATCAATAGCTGCTGAGTTTAAAAAAAAAAAAAAAAAAAAAAAAGGACTGCACATTCATAAAAAGCGAGAAAAAAAATTGTCCCACTTTACCGGATGAAAATCAGACTCATTTTTTATATGCACGTGTGACCCTAATTTTAAAAAATTAACTTTAGTGAATTATATCTGAGGCTTTTGCTTGTGGTATATTTTAAAAAAAACATCCAAATGACAAATTTTTATACAAAATGAAAAGGTAAGGGAAGAATTCACAGCGATTGTATGGTTAGATCCAGATGGCCGGGACAAGATCAAGCAGTGAGCAGTGTAAAGAAGCTACGATATCATATGTGCAGAATGAATAGACTGCGTATACCGTGACATTGTGTCATTAAGCATTGCATCTTCTGGATTACTAATACACAAGCAGGCTTTATGCACAGGACACTGTAAATGGCAATATCCAGAAACAGAAAGGAAATGAAATCATAAAGCATATGAAAATGATCATGAGCAGAACTTGTCACATGAGCCCCACTTTACAAAGAAAAAAAATCGCTTTTATCATGTAAAATCACAAATTTATCTGTCCAACTGTGGAGGAGCTAAGAATTATATCTCCGGTATCAGCAGACTATCACATTCACTGCTCCTCTACATGGTCAAAAGTACAATTACCGGTAAGTTCAAGTTTATCATTTAGTCCTATTGATGCAGGTATATAAAATCCAGCCCCCAGCCCTGCAATCTGCCTTTACTAATATTTTTGAAAGAATAAGTTACCGAACGGAAACAAGATATTTTATTTGGTCCTTATTCAGATGTCTGTGATTTTTCATGTACACAAAAAAAAAATAATCAGAATGTTGTCAATGTTTTGGATCGAATTGTCATTGTTGCTTAGTCAGTGTGTCGGTTTTACCATCAGTGTTTCATCAATGATTTTCATGGATGAAAAACTAAACTAATAAATCACAAAGCTTCTCCTATCCATTATCATGTTAATTAAGGACATCATACAAATAAAATCTGTTAACTTTACACACCCATAGGCTTGTATGGGTAATCTTGATCTGCGACTCTGATAAAAATCAATTATGTTTTCATGTTTATTTTGGGGAGACACACAGTCCGCAACTCCCCCCCCCCCCCCCGCCCCCAGACATTTCAACAGCTCCATAGAGTATAAGGCTATGTTCACACGTTCCTGATTTTCCTCCTTTTTTTTCAGGACTAAAAACCGCAGCTCTTGGTAGAAAACGCAGGTCCTTTTTTTGGTGCTTTTTTGGTGCGTTTTTTGATGCGTTTTTTTTTATGCAGTTTTCTATGCAGAGTCTGTGTGTTTTCTAGGAAGTTTTTTAGGGTTAAAATGGCTGAAAATACCCTAACCCTACCCCTAACCCTATTCTAACCTTAGTGGAAAAAAAAAAAATTTCTTAATTTTTTTATTGTCCCTACCTATGAGGGTGACAAAGGGGGGGGGGGGTCATTTACTATTTTTTTTATTTTGATCACTGAGATAGGTTTTATCTCAGTGATCAAAATGCACTTTGGAACGAATCTGCCGGCTGGCATGCGCCCGCCATTTTGCAAGAAGACGGCCGGACACCGGGAGGCCGGGTAAGTATAAGGGGGGAGATGAGGGCACGGGGGGGGCGTCGGAGCACGGGGGGGTGGCATCGGAGCATGGGGGGGTGGGATTGGGGCACGGGGGGGGGGCAGCCACACTGCAGCGGTTCTGCACCACAAACCGCAGAAAACCCGCAGATTTTTTTTTCATCTGCGGGTTTTACTGCAGGTTTGACCTCACAATGGAGGTCTATGGGTGCAGAACCGCTGCAGTTCCGCAAAAAGAAGTGACATGGTACTTCTTTTTTACCGCGGCTATTCAGCGCGGCTTTTTTCACGATTTTCCGCAATGTGGGCACAGCAGTTCCTGTTTTCCATAGGGTACAGTGTAATGTACCCTGCATGGAAAACAGCTGCGGACCCGCAGCGGGAAAATCGCGGCGATTCCGCATTAAAAAAAGGATGGTGTGAACATGGCCTCAGAGGTAGGTGTTCTATCATGGATAAAACACGTATGTGAAAAATGGACATCTCAATGAGGCCCAAATCTCCTCTGGCATTAAACTCAGTGAAAAAAACTATGTGCGTGGAATTTAATGGAAAGTCAGCCCTCTTTCCATGTTATCACACACCTATGGGGGTGATAACACAATTTGCACAAGCCCGCAGCATCATTGCCAGCTCATGCAAATCTAGCACATGCGTGCCATTCATTTTATCAGCGTCATTGCGTCTCTGAAGCCAAGCATACACTTCCCAGCTTCAGAGACGCACTGCGCGTGACCGGAAGTTCAGAAGATGGCTTCTTGAACTACATAATTGGTTTTACCATATCGTGTACTGTAAACAAGAAAAAAATTCAGTGTTGTGAAATTGCAAAAAAAAAGTGCAACTCCACAATTGCTTTTTGGATTTTTTTTTTAAAAAGTACAACTCGTCCTGCAAAAGACAAGCCCTCATACAGCCATATTGACCAAAAAAAAACAAAAAAAGTTATGGCTCTGGGAAGACAAAGAGCAAAAAAAAAAAAAAAAACAATGCAAAAACGGAAAATCCCACGGCCGTTAAGGGGTTAAAGCAGCACCCCGGCGTTTGCTGTTTTTTTTTCCCACTGCCGCAGTAATATCAATAATGTATGTTTTCTGCCCCTAGCAATATACTTACCATTCGCTGTCTTCTTCTGTTCTCTGCACCACTCTGGTTGTCTTCCGGTAGTTGTGACCTGTCTGATCACTCCACTGTTTGCTGGGAGACCAGAAATCACTTCTCAGTGTAAGTCTATGAAAGCCAGAACGAGGTTCTCATAGACTTGCATTGCGAGCTTGAGATTTCTAAAGCTGACTTCTGGCCTGTCCTGAGTTATGGATGGAGGAACGAGACCAAGCAGTGGCGGGAAGAGCAGAAGATATCGGCTGGTAAGTGTACTAAAAGAGGCAGCAAACATGCATTGATACCACTACTACGGTGAAATAAAAAACACCGGAGCGGTGCTTTAAATCACCACACACAAACTATGGATGGAGTGGTATATATAAAGCACAGGGTAGTGTACTCTGGAACAATAGTAACGTGTTCTGTGGAGTGACAAATTTAACTTCTCTGGCAGTCTGGTAGATAAGTCTGGGTTTGGTGAATGATAGGAAAATGTTCCCGGCCTGAATCATGCTAACTGTAAGGTTTGGTGAAGGAGGAATAATAGACAGAGGCTGTTTTCAGTGGACAGATTAGGTCCCTTATCCCCCGTGAAAGAACATTTTAATGTTTCCATATACCAGCCTATCTTGAACAATTGTATGCTACCACCTTTGTGGGGATAGATTGGGGAAGACCCTTTTAGAATTCAGCTGGATTTTGCCACAGTGATCAAAGCAAGGTCCATACCGAGCCATGACCTCAACCCCATTGAGCACCTTTGCAATGAACTAGAACAGAGACAGCATGCCAGGTCCATTCATCCAACAGCAGCGTCTGAACTCACAAATGCCCTTCTGGATAAATGAGCTAAAGTTTCCACAGACACTCCAGAACCTTCCCAAAAGAGTGGAAGCTGTTATACCTATATAATAGGGGTGGAGTAGACCAATTCCTTATTCATGGCCATTGATTTAGAATGGGATGGCATGAAAGCTCCTGTAGGAGGAATGAGCAGGTGTCCTAATATTGTTGTGTAGTGTATGATGTATCAAAATAGCATGTGGAAAAAGTAAATAAAAAAAAAAATCACACATGGAAACTTAAATAAATTAAGATGATTTTTAATTTACAAACTAGAAAAAAAAATTGGCCAATAGTTTTCTTAATCTCAGCTGTCAAAGGTGCATAGGTGATGTTTTCAGCTTGGAATACTAATATACGGTAATTAGGTAACTACCCAATCTATAATCTGAGTATCTATATAAAAAAATACATAAATAAAAATCAGGAAAGGTTCCATTTTGCGACAATTGCAAGTAAAGCAGACAAAATAGGCACTAGACTGACCTCCTCTGTTTTCCGTAGACTCATGACATTGTCACTAAAGGGTGGGCTGGAGATCTGGAGAAATCAAGATAGTAACATTACACACAGATAAAGTTCTAGCATCTACACTACCAACCCTTGATCTCTGGGGAAGGGAACAAAACTACATCACTTCCTGGAGACTGATCTATGACATTTACTGTCAACCGACTCATTTATTTCAGCTACCATGAAGCACATATAGCCTTGCTTTAGAGACTATACAAACAATACAGGATGCAAGTGTGTGAGTCTTCAATATTATGATGTTTTTAAAATACAATAACACTCCACATGGCTTTCATTCTAAAAGAGAAAAATCAAAGTATAAAGTTTATTGGCTTCATTTTTCTATTTGCAGCAAATATTTTTTCAAAATGCTTTTTTTTTTTTTTTTTTACATCTACCCAAAACTGTATATTCTAATCACTTAAATTAAATTAAAATGCATGAGATGTACACATTATGGCCTCAATCACACATCCATTTTGCACAAGCTTGATTTAATTTTTTTTTCATGGATAGACCAAGTATCCATTATAATCTATTGTGCTATTGACATGTCTTTTTCATAGACCGTGCATGGTTACAATACAAGTGTATGTGCTGTCTGTATTTCACATTGCAAAGGAGAAGCTTAATACGCAAATTGCCCCTTCAGAGAGAAAGAGGACTCTATAGCACCACCTGTTGGAAGTAGCAATCCTATAAGTCAAAATCAACCCTTTAACGAGTGTTGAAATATGACTTAGGATAAAAGCCAAATCAGAATCTAAATTTGCGAACGTGGTGTTTCGAGCTATTGGCCCTCGTCAGTGCAAAGTATGAGAACTGATTTCGTGAGAGGCTTAGACTGAGGTCTTTGTAATGTATTTATTTATTCATCTGTGAAAAACCACTTATGTGACACTGAGCGCAAAAATGGACACACGTACCATGCACTGATGACACGGTCCCATTTTTCATTTTCGTGCTTAAACACAAATATGTGAATAAGCCCTACAGAGGACCTTTCACCAATATTTCATGTTAAACTGGACACACAATAATGATAATGGTGGTTGCAGAGCAAAATAAAACTTATTTTTTTTTTTTAATTCTACTTCTCCATTGCACGGATATTAGCAATCAAAGTATTTTGTATCTAACTAGCTAATTTTAGTTAATTCAAAGTAGGCATTTTCACTGGGGACATGTACTTACTCCACCTGTATGACGATGACCAATCATAAGCAGGCAGCAACACTCAAGGTAATGAAAAACATCATAACATAGAACAGGCTACCCTTGTGTGAGACCTATGATAGACACCGTGATTGTCACTACAGAGCGATTACAGCTTACCATTACTGACACCTTTGAGCTTTCATCTTCTAGTAGTTAGTGTGGGGAGAGGGGAAGAACAGCTGAGTTCAGCTGTGTCACATTAGAAAACCCTTCTATTAGCTCTCCTCTCACAGCACTGTCACCACTGCTATACTATTCCCCCCACAATGCATATCTGGAAAAGAAAGCTCAAAGGTATAGTAATCACACCTATGTTGTGCTTGTGGCTCTACAGTGAGACCAAGTAAGTTGTGCTTAACAGACATATAGAGTAGCTTGCGCTAAGCTATGGTAGGAGCGTGTTCTTCTTCTCGTAAGCGTTGGGGCCTGCTTATGATTGGCATGATTGGTTAACTTCACACAGGAAAAAAGTACATTCCCCCAGTGAACACCATCTGAAAGGCCCATTTGGACATAATGGAAATTAACTCATTACCTGCCAAATACTTTGACTGCTAACATCTTCGCAACAGAAAAGCAAAATTTATATATATATTAATATATTAATATATTATATATTAATATAAAGATGACCTGTCACCAAATTTGACATGTTGAACTGGTAATAGAGGCTGCATAACAAGAAATATATATATATATATATATATATATATATATATATATATATATATATATATATATATATACACACACTGTATATAGTTCTTGTTATGCAGCCTCTATTACCAGTTCAACATGTCAAATTTGGTGACAGGTCATCTTTATGACAGACACACGCATGAAAAAGCGTTGGGTCTCATGCTAGGATGCAGAAGAGTTATTTCTTTCAACTTAACCATGTTCAGTTTAGGATTACGTTAGCAACGTCTTTTTTTCCACTAGAAGCAAAGGATCAAGCACACTGAAATCCAACTTGCCTGCCCCTCAACACCTGCAATTAAGAAAATACACCCAAGTGTATAATGTTCACTATACACATCAGTGCAGATTGTCACATTGCCCAACATAAACATGTAAGCTCAGACTAGTGGTGCATGCGTATTATAGGAGAGAAGGGGGTACAGCTCCTGGCAGAGACCTCTAGCAGGACTTACAAATGGGAAACACACAACTGATACAAATAAGAAATAAGCAAGGAAAAAGCAGGAGAAAACTTTGTTCTGTCCTTCCAAATTTGAAGTGCAATAATATTTAATCGAAACCTTCAAAAAGAACCTGAAGACCCACCTCTTCCGACAAGCCTACAACCTGCAGTAACCACCGATCGACCAAACCGCTGCGTGACCAGCTCTATCCTCACCTACTGTATTCTCACCCATCCCTTGTAGATTGTGAGCCTTCGCGGGCAGGGTTCTCTCCTCCTGTACCAGTTGTGACTTGTATTGTTTAAGATTATTGTACTTGTTTTTATTATGTATACCCCTCCTCACATGTAAAGCGCCATGGAATAAATGGCGCTATAACAATAAATAATAATAATAATAATTTAGTCTGTAACAAGCTGAGAGCCACATGTAAATACCCCCTCCTAGTTGTTCACTTAATGACAAGGTTCACATATATAGTAAGCACAGGCTGCACGTGACAAAGGGGGGGGGGGGGAGCTTAAATATTTCTGAACACTTAAATATCCCTGGATTATTTTAGTGTAATTACAGCAGAAGGGATTTGTCATTTTATATCATTTTGTCCGTCAGTGACAACATGTAATCAGATTTATATAACCACCCATGGAGAACAAGCTAGATGATAATGACATGGTTACCACTGTACTCGTACTTACTGAAGCACACTAACCAGCACTGTTCATATAGGCAAATGGCTATTACTGCTATCTGAGACGGATAGCTCAGAGAGAAAAAATCTACTTATATGCATTCTGGATAATACATACACACAACCTCTGTGTATATTTCCTTGTATGCAGTTGTCCTAACCTTTATACATAATTACACCACTGGATAACGTGCCATATGGTAGAGGAAATATAATGCAAAATTACTTATCCTCATACTTGGTATTTGTTCTGCTTAATAGGTTCTGGTTACTTCATGTACGGTCCTAGAACATAAATGGTCTGCCTCCTCAAGATAAAAGCTTTCAATTATCCCTCGTCATTAGACCTTCTTTTCCAATGTTGGACTGTATCTATATTTACAAAGCAAAAGTCCAAAGGATATTAATGATGACGGTTGCAGGACACGAGTGATGTACCGGTGATTAGGATTTCTCTACCTTAATTCCAACAGAAATGGAAAGATTCTACTGACTGGCATTGGGCGCTTGTCATGGGAACGCAGTTATATCCAGCTTTGCTTTAGATCTCTGCAAAAGGAGGGGGCTGTGGAGATGTTGAAATATTAATTTCAACTTTAAAAGCCTGGGACTCATCACCAGACATGCTGCAGAATGAGAGATTGAATGTTACAGTACCAAATATAGACCATTTTGCATGAAATTTGCAACTGTGACACATTTTCAGCAGAAGGATATTTAAAACAGTCTGTGGGCTAGCTTGGAAATAAATTAACCTATTCACTACCAAGAGACATAAAAAAGGGCACATCAATTATCAGCATAAAGGAAATACAAAACAGCCAGCTTTTATGTGCAGTTAGCAGATAAAATGAGCAGACAATTATCCAATTGCCAACAGGCATGTCATCCACACTACAGTGTGAAAAATACATGATAGCATTTTTCTACTTATACCTAATTGACGCTTCATAATGTTTTCTATTTCACATGACAATGAGAGACAGCATATAGCATTATTATTTAGTGGAGCGCAGCAAACAGCTTACAGACACTAGACAAATGACTCACGTTGTAAAAGTTGGCCTCAAAGCAATAGTCACGACCAGGCTGTTACAGATGGTCATTAAATTTAGAAGATCTCTTACATGCTACTTCCTTGTCATGGTGAAATTGTTGAAATATTAGAATACAGCAGAATACTTGACTGTATATGGCAATAGTGGGCAAAAAGGGAACAACATTTGTCTGAAATGCAATACATTTTAAAAGATAATGAGTACTGTCTTACTTATATTTGGCACTCATATAGGTGTATTCAAGAACTTATCTATCGAATGTAGAAATTCCAGAAATATAAGAGACGTTTCGGTCAACACCTGACCTTCATCTGTGTGAAAGCACGCTGTGTGAGGGTCTGCAGTGTCCACAGCTGAGACAGAGAGCGCTTCCTGTCTTCCACACAGATCTCCTCTATCCAGATGACTGATGAAGGTCAGGTATTGACCAAAACGTCTCATTTTTCTGGAATTTCTACATTCAATAAATAAGTTCTTGAATACACATATGACTGCCAAGTATTTCTACATCGCAGTTGATGGATTTGGTTATCCTACTTGGGCACCATCAGAATTCCACAAGTGCAGTGTTTTCCTAATTACTCATACTCAGACATGAGCAAAGTGTGGCAAGAGGGCTACATACGGCCCTTTGGGGCTGTAAATAGTGGCATACAACACGATACCGCCACCCCTCCCTCATTCAGCATCTCAATTTCACCATTTTCTACATCCTCAGGCTACAGATATCATTCAAAACAATGGTGGAAAAGGGAACCGTCTGCTTCATCTTCTACCTCTGAACCTCAGCGCAGCACACATGATGACATCCCTATGTTCCTGCCTGCTGTGCTAACTTTTGGTGCATACGCTGCACAGAGCAGTGCATGGGGAGAACTGGGCTAGGCAAGTAGTTTTATTTATTATTTTGTTGTATTTGGTAAAAATGTGGTGGCCATCCTAATGTGTGAGAGGGCTGTGAGGGTATCATACTGTATTGAAGGGGTGTGAGGGCATCGTACTGTGTGGAAGGGCTGTGAGGGCATCATACTACATGAGAGGGCTGTGAAGGCATCGTACTGCGTGGGAGAAATCTGAGGCATCTTACTGTGTGGGAGAGCTGTGAGAGCATCGTACTGCGTGGGAGAAGTCTGAGGCATCTTACTGTGTGGGAGAGCTGTGAGAGCATCGTACTGCGTGGGAGGGCTGCAAGGGCATCATACAGTGTCAACCAGCTGTAAGTGCATCCTAGTGTATTGAAGGGCTGTGAGGGTAACATACTGTATTGAAGGGCTATAAGGGCATCATACTGTATTAAAGGGCTGTGAGGGCATCATACTGCATTGGAGGGCTGTGAGGGCATTGTGCTGCTTGGGAGGGCTGTGAGGGCATCATACTGTGTGAGAGGGCTGTGAGAGCATCATACTGCGTGGGATAGCTGTGAGGGCATCTTACTGCGCAGGAGGGCTGTGAGAGCTTCGCACTGTGTGGGAGGGCTGTGAGGGCATCGAACTGCGTGGGACGGCTGTGAGGGCATCGTACTACGCGGGAGGGCTGTGAGGGCATCATACTGTGTGGGAGGACTGTGATGGCATCGTACTGTGTGAGAGGGCTGTGAGAGCATCATACTACGTGGGAGAGCTGTGAGGGCATCGTACTGTGTGGGAGGGCTGTGATGGCATTGCACTGCGTGAGAGGGCTGTGAGGGCATCGCACTGCGTGAGAGGGCTGTGAGGGCATCGTACTGTGTGGGAGGGCTGTGATGGCATCGCACTGCATGAGAGGGCTGTGAGGGCATCGTACTGCACGGGAGGGCTGTGAGGGAATCGCACTGCGTGGGAGGGCATCGTACTGCACGGGAGGGCTGTGAGGGCATTGTACTGCGTGGGAGGGCTGTGAGGGCATCGTACTGCATGGGAGGGCTGGGAGGGCATCGTACTGCATGGGAGGGCTGGGAGGGCATCGTACTGCATGGGAGGGCTGGGAGGGCATCGTACTGCGCGGGAGGGCAGTGAGGGCATTGTACTGTGTGGGAGGGCTATGAGGGCATCGTACTGCGTGGGAGGGCTGTGAGGGCATCATACTGAGTGGAAGGGCTGTGAGGGCATCATACTGTGTGGGAGGGCTGTGAGGGTATCATACCGTGTGGGAAGGCATGATACTGTGTAGGGTTGTGAAGGGTTACACAAAGAAAAATTAAAGCAGGCTTCATTTTGTGCTTTTCGACTCCATCTTGCTGTTTTAAGATAAATTTTGTTACTAGGTAAAGTTCACAGCTGTTATGAGACCTTGACTGTTTCAACCTGGACAGGACATGAGACTGAGGTTGTATTGTTCTAGGAGACTTTGACGTACAGACTGTTCCTGCATTCTTATAGGTTAAGAACTGTGAGCGTGTTCTTATGTTGATTGGTTGAATTGTAACTTGTTAAGATTATGAAAAGTGCGACACAATAAACGGGAGCCAGAGATCTATTCGATCCCCCCAAACAGAGACACACGTCTCCGTCTGGTCATGTTCAGTTGCCGGCAACACTCTGTAGATCAATTTGAAAATCACTGAGTCAACCATGAAGGATCACTTTAGATCCTCCCTCAACAGCTTGGCGCCCGAATGTGGGGCCCCAAACAGGAACGCTTCCGCTCCCTGGAGGACAACAAGACAAAGGACCCTCGGACCAGACACAAGCACTGGAAATTGGGACTGATCATCCCCCACAACAACCACAGTAAGTTGGCAGTTATACTGTTCAAACTGACCGTTTGGTGTGGTTTTCCAGTGTTTGTTGCTGCAAAGAGCATTGAGGTTTGTCCCCGATGGTGGGGTGATTTTTGGGTGGAATCATATAGGGGTGTAGTTCCGTTGGGGGCCCAGTGCTCGAACCATATCTCATAAGGGACGGACACCTCGGATTGACCAGTGATGTAATTTTCTTTGTAGGCAAAATATCCTGAAATCCTGATCACTGTTAGAATCAGTCGTGGTGAGGTAATCGAAGATGGGTAGGATGCGTAACTCAGGAATATATAGATATATATATATATATGTCCAGAGGTGTCTGGAGGGTTAGTTTGAGACGCCCTCCTCCTTTCACTGAGTGCCGTGGTTTTTGGGTTGTCCCAGTGGGGGACAGGTAGACCCGGTGGAACAGACTATACGACCGCTCTAGTACTGTGCACAACTAAAGTAAGGATATTTAGCTATAAAGGAGAATCAGTATCTGTGGAAGAAAAAGAAGAATTTGTGTGATGAAGGTTTTGTAGAAATTAATTAAGTCTGAGAACTGCTATATTCTGTTTCTGTGTGAAATTTCTAAATACCTGATGGGAAGGGTGAATCAAACAGCTGCGCGATTGCTTTCTCTGTCCTGTGTTGAGGAATGCTGTGAATTCTTATCTCCGCTCAAGTCTCGGATGTGAGGGGGCACGTAGCTATGCTCAAGATTCTCTGTATATTCTGTCTTTGGTGTAGTACTTGCTGGGAGATCTGTGTTTTGTTTAAAGCAACAGTACTGTATTGACGTAGAAAGAAATATTGTAAGTTGAAATTCGAAGTTGAAAGTGAAATATGGTGCCTAGTTTTAGAAGGAAACTTGTAAGTGATTGTTTGGTTACCAGTGTGATTGAAAGATTGGTAAAAGATTCACCCGCTTCAAGCTGAGTGATTGATATATATAGCAAATTGAGGATTAACAGAGGAAGTGAGTTCTGATTGTTTCTGTTACTGTTACGTTGAAAAAGGAAAGTTGTCTACTACTATGACAAAAAACTGGATGTTTTGTGGTGCAAGAAGGAATTGAGAAAGTGCTTGAGGGTAATGTGCCAGAGAGACAAACAGTTAAAAATGATGATTTGGAACAGGGGGGCTCCCTGTTAGATGATATGGTCCCTCCCCAGGAAATTAAGCCTCTTCTCCCGACTGTAAGCCCTATGCCCCTTAATCCCAAGGCACCAATATATCCTGGACTGGAGAAGTTTTATGGGTGTCTTATGGTAGTATTTAAATATCTGGGATTCTCATTGTATAATAAAGCCCATTCACACCTTTTTGTGGCAGCTTTAATGTCCGGCCTCAAATCTGAATTGAAAGAGGCAATAATGTCAGTTAGACCTGACATCGAGACTTCCACTCCAGATGATGCATTGAAAATAGTAGAAAGTTTTCAGAAGAACTTACCCCGCTCTGCATCAGCAGGGAAATTAAAGGTGAAATCAACGGCCACAGCTATTCCTACTCCAACTACAGCCCCCACCCCAGCTACAAGGACACAGCTCCGTTCCTTATCAGTGGCCCACACAACAGACTCCAGCTCCTGCCCTCCCCACCAAACACAAATCCAGTCCCATACGCCAATATCCCTTTTAACCCTATGTCTGGGAATCTCACTTCCCAGCCCCACTATGTCAATTCTCAGGCCAAGAGCTTGTTTTAATTAGAGTAGATGGCAGATCCAATAAACATACTCTTACAAAACCCATCCCACATGTCCGGTAAATTTACTGGGGCAGATTTATTATCACAGTTCAGCTCCAGAATGCAATTCCAAAATGATGGTCAGATGGTCTTTACGTTATATAACCCCTATGCAGATGAAAACAATGAGAACTGTATCCTACATGCCCTTCCCACAGTTATGATGGCCCTGATAGGCCCAGATCCACCGCCAATAATGCCTGAGGATCAGCGACTCACCCCATATCTCTCAGAAATACCACCCAAACTCTGGTCAAAAGGGCCACATGATATAGGGAAAATGCCTGTAGAACCAGTAAAAGTGTTTCTCAAACCTGCTGCCCCTTTTCCCAAAGTCCATCAGTACCCTTTGAAACATGATCAGGAGCGGGGCCTCAAGGGACAAATACAAACGTTACTCAATCATGGTGTCCTGGTACCCTGTGTTTCCCCATGTAACATGCCCTTGTTTTCCGTTAAGAAAAAGACCCCACCCGGACAACCCCCTGTGTACCAGTTGGTACAAGATCTACGGGCAGTTAATACAGCTACTGTTCTGGAAACTCCGGTGGTGCCTAATCCACATACTCTTTTGTCCCAGATACCTCAGGATGCTGCTTGCTTCACAGTCATCGACCTTGCCAATGCCTTCTTCAGCATTCCATTACACCCAGATTGCCAGTTTCTGTTTGTATTCACTTATCAGGGACGACAATTGACGTGGACAGTTATGCCACAAGGGGCCCAAAACTGTCCCAATCAGTTTGCAAAAAAAATATGGGCCAGTGTCTTTTACCCTGGCAGTTAGATCACCCCTATTTCACGCTGCTTCAGCATGTGGATGATCTTTTGTTGTGTGCACGAACAGAGCAGGAAGCCATTATACTTATTAAACTTTAAACATTAAATTTATAGGTTAAGAACTGTGAGCGTGTTCTTATGTTGATTGGTTGAATTGTAACTTGTTAAGAATATGAAAAGTGTGACACATTAAACGAGGGCCAGAGATCTGCTCGATACCCCCAAACAGAGACACACGCCTCCGTCTGGTCATTTTCAGTTGCCGGCAACGCTCTGTAGATCAATTTGAAAATCACGGAGTCAACCGTGAAGGATCACTTTAGATCCTCCCTCAACAGCTGTATTATATTGTGTGTGGGGGCATCCTACTGTGTGTGAAGGACTGGGGGCATCATATCATGTGTGGAGCTGCAGCAGCATCACAATGTGTGAGATGAGCTGTTGATTTTTTTTGCCATGAATGCTGGGGTCTGTCCTGGATAGTAAAGTGCTGCATTACATAATTACCCTGTACATGTGAAACAACCCATGTAAAACTGACTGACAACACATATGCATCTGTTGCTGAGCAGAGAGGCCTCTTATGCATCATTTATGTCAAGCAATAGAGAGCTGAGAGTCTCATATACCAAAATCATCTTATAGATTTTCTCACTGAATCAGATGCTTTTTCATTCATGACACTTTTTCGAAAGCAACAGTGGTAATAACATATTAAAGCTTTTATTCATCCACGTGATTCTGAGATTGTTGTCTCCGACACATTGAGGGAGTGCTTTACATATATATATATATATATATATATATATATATATATATATATATATATATATATATATATACATACATACATACATACATACACACACACACGGTGTGCAGAATTATTAGGCAAGTTGTACTTTGATCACATGATACTTTTTATACATGTTGTCCTACTCCAAGCTGTTCAGGCTTGAGGGCCAACTACCAATTAAGTAAATCAGGTGATGTGCATCTCTGTAATGAGGAGGGGTGTTGTCTAATGACATCAAAACCCTATATAAGGAGTGCTTAATTATTAGGCAACTTCCTTTCCTTTGGCAAAATGGGTCAGAAGAAAGATTTGATGGGCACTGAAAAGTCCAAAATTGTGAGATGACTTGCAAAGGGATGCAGCAGTCTTGAAATTGCCAAACTTTTGAAGCGTGATCAACAAACAATCAAGCGTTACATGGAAAATAGCCAACAGGGTCGCAAGAAGCGTGCTGTGCAAAAAAGGCGCAAAATAACTGCCCATGAATTGAGGAAAATCAAGAGTGAAGCTGCCAAGATACCATTTGCCTCCAGTTTTATTCATTCAATATAACTTTATGAGAAAAAAAAGGAAATTTGGGAAAAATTTTGAAAATGTTGCAATTTTGAAACTTAATTTTTGTACACTTAAATCAGAGAGTAGTGTCACACAAAATCTACTATATAATTATCTTAGGGTCACTTCTGTTATGAACAGGTGATTCAGAACCACAATGGACCTGGTGGTTACTAGCACAGAAAATGACCTGATAGTTGCTAATCACATAGGACGAGCTCTGAGACGTGGGAACTCTGCTGACCACAATTCCTAATCCTATCATACCACACTAAAGGTAGCTGTGGAGCGTTCCTGACCAGACCTAGACCCCTCGGGCACAGCCTGAGAAACTAGCTAGCCCTGAAGATAGAAAAATAAAGCCTACCTTGCCTCAGAGAAATTCCCCAAAGGAAAAGGCAGCCCCCCACATATAATGACTGTGAGATAAGATGAAAATACAAACACAGGGATGAAATAGATTTTAGCAAAGTGAGGCCCGACTTACTGAATAGACAGAGGATAGGAAAGATAGCTTTGCGGTCAGCACAAAAACCTACAAACAACCACGCAGAGGGGGCAAAAAGACCCTCCGCACCGACTAACGGTACGGAGGTGCTCCCTCTGCGTCTCAGAGCTTCCAGCAAGCAAGAAAAACCAATATAGCAAGCTGGACAGAAAAAGTAGCAAACAAAAGTAACACAAGCAGAACTTAGCTTATGCAGGGCAGACAGGCCACAAGAACGATCCAGGAGAAAGCAAGACAGCAGACAGGCCACAAGAACGATCCAGGAGAAAGCAAGACCAATACTGGAACATTGACTGGAGGCCAGGAACAAAGAACTAGGTGGAGTTAAATAGAGCAGCACCTAACGACTTAACCTCGTCACCTGAGGAAGGAAACTCAGAAGCCGCAGCCCCACTCACATCCACCAGAGGAAGCTCATAGACAGAACCAGCCGAAGTACCACTCATGACCACAGGAGGGAGCTTGACCACAGAATTCACAACACACTTCCGTCTGTCGAGGATATTCATTGGTCACGGCCTCTGTCTGCCATGGAAATCCAAGTTGCTGATTGGTCGTGGCAAAACACCCACGACCATTGCCACGACCAATCAGCGACGTGCACAGTCCGGCGGCAAAATGGCCGCTCCTTCCTCCCCGCAGTGAGTGCCCGCTCCACACTCCCCTCCAGTCAACCCTCACACAGGGTTAATACCAGCGTTAATGGACCGCGGTGTAACGCACTCCATTAACTCAGCTACTAACCCTGTGTGACCAACTTTTTACTATTGATGCTGCGTATGCAGCATCAATAGTAAAAATATCTAATGTTACAAATAATAATATTAATAATAAAAAGTTATTCTCACCCCGGCAGTGCAAGCGGCAGGTTCCGGTGGCAAGGATGCTATGCGAGAAGGACCTGCCATGACGTCACGATCATGTGACCGCGACGTCATCACAGGTCCTGCGTTCATACCAACCCTGGGACCGGAAGCTGCCACGTGCACCGCACACAAGCGCCAGTACTACAAGGGGCCCTCGGAAGGTGAGTATATGTTTATTTTTTATTTTAAGTCTTTTTTGACCTGTTACATACGTGGCTGGGCAATATACTACGTGGCTGGGCAATATACTACGTGTCTGTGATGTATACTACGTGGCTCTGTCCTGTATACTACATGGCTGGGCAATATACTATGTGACTGGGCAATATACTACGTGACTGGGCAATATACTACGTGGCTGGGCAATATACTACGTGGCTGGGCAATATACTACGTCGGTGGGCAATATACTACGTCAGTGGGCAATATACTACGTCGCTGGGCAATATAGTACGAGACTGGGCAATATACTACGTGGCTGGGAATGTACTACGTGGCTGGGCAATATACTACGTGGTTGGGCAATATACTACGTGGGCTGTGCAATATACTACGTGGACATGCATATTCTAGAGTACCCGATGCGTTAGAATCGGGCCACCATCTAGTAGTTAATAAATAACATTTTCCAAATTTCTACTTAACATCAGCACAATTTTGGAAACATAATGTTTTTTTTTTCTTAGGACGTTATAAGGGTTAAAAGTTGACTAGAGATTTCTAATTTTTCCAACAAAATTTACAAAACCATTTTTTTAGGGACCACTTCACATTTGAAGTGAGTTTGAGGGGTCAATATAACAAGAAATACCCAAAAGGGACACCATTCTAAAAACTGCACCCCTCAAGGTGCGCAAAACCACATTCAAGAAGTTTATTAACTTTTCAGGTGCTTCACGAGAACTAAAGCAATGTTGAAGGAAAAAATGAACATTTTACTTTTTTCACAGAAACTAATTTCTTTTACTTTCACAAGGCTATAAGAAGAAAATGGACCACACAATTGCTGCGCAATTTCTCCTGAGTATGCCAATACCCCTTATGTGGTGGAAAGCCACTGTTTGGGCGCATGGCAGGGCTCAGAAGGGAGGAAGCACCGTACGACTTTTTGAACGCAAAATTGGCTGGAATCAATGGTGGTGTCTTGTCGCGTTTTGAGATCCCCTGATGTACCTAAACAGTGGAACCCCCAAATTCTAACTCCAACCCTAACCCCAACACCCCCTAACACTAACCCAAACCACAACCCTAATCCCAACACATCCCTAACTCTAATCCCAACCCTAACCACAAACCTAACCCTAATACACCCCTAACCCTAACCGTAATCCCAACCATAACCACAACTCTAACCCTAGGCCAACCCTAACTTTAGCCCAACCTTAACTTTAGTCCTAACCCTAACTTTAGCCCAACCCTAACCCCAACCCTAACTTTAGCCCGACTCTAACCCTAATGGAAAAATGGAAATACTTTTTTTTATTTTTACCTAACTAAGGGGGTTATAATGGAGGGTTTGATTTACTTTTTTTTTTTTAAATTTTGACCACTGTGATAGACCCCATCACAGTGATCAAAATGAACCAAAAATAAATATTTCCTATTATTTGGTATGGCCGCATTTGTAAAATTCTGATCTTTCAAGATATGGAATTAATTAACCAGATCGTTAACCGCCGTAAAGAGAAAAAAAATGCCAGAATTATGTTTTTATGGTAATGTCACCTCCCTAGGAAACTGTAATAACAAGCAATCAAAGTATCTTTAACAATATTAGCATCAATAAAAACATCAGCTCACCATGCTAAAAAAAACTAAGCCCTCACTCAGCCTCATCAACAGAAAAATAATAATGCTGTTGGTCTAAGAATATGGTGACACAAAGAAAAAATATTTTTTTTGCAATATTCTGAATTTTTTTCATTACTTAAATAGAAAAAAGTCAATGAATGTTTGATATCGCTGTAATCGTACTGCCATGAACAATCACTTTTCCAAGTAATTTTTATTGCACAATGAAAGTCATAAAAACAAAACTAAAACAATGGCGAAATTGCATTTTTTTTCACCATTTAATCTCATTTTGTTTTGTTTTTTACACATTCTTCAGTATTTTATATGGTACTAAAAATAGTATAATTTCTAACTACAACTCGTCCCACAATAAAATAACCCCTCATAAGTCTATGTCGATGAAAATTTTAAAAAGTTATGGCTCTTTGAATAAGGTAAAGAACTAAAGCGTAAAAACAAAAAATAAGTGATAACACCTGCCCCATTGTAGTTTATATTACAAATTAAATTCGGTCCATATATTCTTTGCTATTTTGGTAAACAAAAAAACATAATTTATTGAAAATTTTGAAAAATGTGAAGTTTTTAACATTTCTTTACTTATAATGAACTATTTTAGACAACTGTGCTGAAATACAAAATTCGCCCAGTTCAGCCCCAGTCTCACCACACCTCTGCCCATGTTGGTGGAGGTGGTGAAAACTGGTGTGAAAACGGCAACAGTTGAAAAAAAAAATTTGGACAATCATTTTGGGACTTATCAAACTGTTTTAGACACAATGATGAATATGGGCCTGCATGTTTATTTGTAGATATCTCAGGTTTCTTTCAATATTTTATTTTGCCTTTGTTTTTTAACACTTCATACCCAATTTGTTTAACTCAAAAAGAGTAATAAATAAAGGGAACCTGTCAGGTCCTCCATGTCCTTCAACCCAGAAGGATTCACTTATTTGTGAGTAAATTTCCTGCCTAACCAGCCCTGTATAACATGTTCCTTATCATAGAGACAGAGCGAGACAGACTGTTTGTGCTTCAGGGTAGCCTGTGGGCAGGTCTCTCCTTGATTTCTCTGGCTTAGAGCAGGAAGATAAGACTCTGCCTACAGTCCCACCCCAAACCACGGGCATATCATTAACTGAAAACGCCTAACATTGATAATACAAGAACCACAAGACGGATTTCTTCACCCCAGGTATCATTCTAATCAGTTTAAAGGCCCCTTCACATTAAGCGACGCTGCAGCGATACCGACAACGATCCGGATCGCTGCAGCGTCGCTGTTTGGTCGCTGGAGAGCTGTCACACAGACAGCTCTCCAGCGACCAACGATGCCGGTAACCAGGGTAAACATCGGGTAACTAAGCGCAGGGCCGCGCTTAGTAACGCGATGTTTACCCTGGATACCATGCTAAAAGTAAAAAAAAAACAAACACTAGATACTTACCTACCGCTGTCTGTCCTCCAGCGCTGCGCTCTGCACTCCTCCTGTACTGTCTGTGAGCCGGAAAGCAGAGCGGTGACGTCACCGCTCTGCTTTCCGGCTCACAGACAGTACAGGAGGAGTGCAGAGCACAGCGCTGGAGGCCAGACAGCGGTAGGTAAGTATCTAGTGTTTGTTTTTTTTTTACTTTTAGCATGGTAACCAGGGTAAACATCGGGTTACTAAGCGCGGCCCTGCGCTTAGTTACCCGATGTTTACCCTGGTTACCAGTGAAGACATCGCTGGATCGGTGTCACACACGCCGATCCAGCGATGTCTCCAGGGAGTCCAGCGACGAAATAAAGTTCTGGACTTTGTTCAGCGACCAACGATCTCCCAGCAGGGGCCTGATCGTTGGTCGCTGTCACACAGAACGATTTCATTAACGATATCGTTGCTACGTCACAAATAGCAACGATATCGTTAACAATATCGTTATGTGTGAAGGTACCTTAACACTGTCAGCCTGACAATACCTGTAGTTTACTTATCCTGCTGACACGTTCACTTTAAAGAAGCCGTTCTACCAAATTTAACCTTTCATTAAAAATTACTAGTAATGACCAAATGTGCTCGGTGATACTCGGATATCACTCAAGCATCTGAGTGCTCGAATATGCCCGACACTCGTCGAGCATTGGATTCAACACTCGAACCCTCACCCAACATGTTTAGTGCCTGTTAAACAGCCAATAAACATGCGGGGCTTGCCTGCCAGTCACTGTAATGCTGCAGCCATCTTAGTAGTGGCATTACTGTGATTGGCTGGAGGCAATTAGAGATGGGCAGACCCCTGGATGTTTGGGCCCGGCGAGTTCGGTGGAACAGTTACACAAATTTTGAGTTTGGGTACCAAAACAGTACCCGGACCCCATTCACTTGAATGGGGGGCCCCGAACATTCAGTGTTTGCCACACAGTTATGTGCATGACAGCGCAGCAAACACAGCTTCTGATAGTCGGTAAATAATTTTTATAAAAAGACGGCGAGGGTTCCCCTGTATTTTTGATAACCAACAAGGCAAAAGTCACAGCTGGGGGCTGCAACCTTCAGCTGTCAGCTTCAGGAAGGCTGGTTATCAAGAATAGAGGGGTGAATATTAATTTACTAGATTGTGGCCCGATTCTAACGCATCGGGTATTCTAGAATATGCATGTCCCCGTAGTATATGGACAATGATGATTCCAGAATTCGCGGCAGACTGTGCTTGTCGCTGATTGGTCGAGGTAACCTTTATGACATCATCGTCGCCATGGCAACCATTATGACATCTACGTTGATACTGTGCCCGTCGCTGATTGGTCGAGGCGAATTCGCGGCAGACTGTGCCCATCGCTGATTGGTCGAGGCAACCTTTATGACATCATCGTCGCCATGCTGTGCCCGTCGCTGATTGGTCGAGGCCTGGCGGCCTCTGTCTGTCTGTCTGTCCTGGAAATCCCACATCCCTGATTGGTCGATGCCGCCAGGCCTCGACCAATCAGAGACGCGGGATGTCTACGTCCTTTATGACATCATCGTCGCTGTGCCCGTCGCTGATTGATCGAGGCCTGGTGGCCTCGACCAATCAGAGACGCGGGATTTCTACGTAGATACTGTGCCCGTCGCTGATTGGTCGAGGCCTGGCGGCATCGACCAATCAGGGACGTGGGATTTCCAGGACAGACAGACAGACGGAAAAACCCTTAGACAATTATATATATAGATCTTTAGCAGAGGGCACAGGCTTTAGCCGCAGAAGCCAGCTCCTGCATCCTGTGACCCGCTGCTCCCACTCCCGTCTTCTGGGACCCTCAAACGAGTATAAGCCGAGGGGGTCTTTTTCAGCACCAAAAATGTGCTGAAAAACTCAGCTTACATTTTAATATATAGGGTATTTATTTACAGCGTGGGTGACGGCTGAGGAATAATCCCATCAGCCACTCCTACTCTCGCTGTTATTAGAGGCAGCAGGCATCGGATGATGGAAGCAGTAGCCCCATCACCCAACACCAGTGACAAGCGGTGATGATTTTGCCACCGATCAGAAGCAGTGTTTGCCGCACTGTCCTGCACATGACAGTGCAAAAAATTCGGGGGGACCGAACCCGAACAGTAACATGAACATCCTGGTGCAGTCCACGTTCGGTGTCCATGCCCGAACATTAGGTGGTTGGTATGGACGCGGAACTTTACTGTTTGGGTTTTCCCATCTCTAGTCGCAATACCTCATGAGAGGTTATAAAAGTACTCGCGCCACCATGCTCGGCACACCGATAACATTGCACAGAGCAGGGGCAGTTCTTATTGGAGGGAGAGAGTAGTTGTATAGGCCTGTGTGCGCTGCATTAAAAATCAGAGTCATCTAGTGTCGATACTCTGCTGAAACATACTAACAGTCCTTCTTCGGGCTAATCTTAGTGCTTTGCTGTTAGGAGTGGTGAATACAGACTCTAGGTAGGGCTTAGGGTTTGCAGTCCATTGGTAAATATATAGCTGCTGAAGGTGACTTTAATGCTATCCATACAGTTTAACATGCTTTGCATGTATTACAGTGGTTTAAAATTTAAAAAACCGCTTGGCTTGCTGCAGGTGACCACATTTTATTTTATTAAAATTTTTTAGCTTCAATAAATCAAGAAACCTTGTTTCCAGAGACCTAGAAATTAGAAAATGCGTAAGGGATGTGGTAAGGGACAGGGAAGTGCTGATGATGGTGCACGTAGAAGGACGTGGGGCAGGTGCAACTCCACCTGCTGCTGGAGCACAAGCAACACGCTCATCCCCAACACATAGCTTCCTGATCCCCTTTGCAAAGATGCATGGGACACCACTTCTGAAGCCACACTACTGCGAACATGTGTTTGGTTAGATAGCAGATAATGCTTCCAGCAGGCTTGCCAGCACTACCAAGTCTTCCACACGGTCCAGTCTCACCACCCAAGAGTCTCGATCACTTAATCTTCACCCTGATCCTCTTTCCTCCCTCCACATCGAGTCCCAGGAGACCAGTGATCACACAGCCTCTCACCCTGTATGTTCCAAGAGGGACCACATTTTGTCTAAGGAGGTAGATGGTGATGAGACACGGCTGCCGATAAGTCAGGTTGTGGTTAAGTCATCAAGTTAGGAGGACCAGGGTGTGGCAGTGGAAGACGAGGTGGTGGATGACGAAGTCAATGACCTAACCGGTGTGGAGTCCCCGTCTTGTACCAGGACATATCCAGGAACGTCACCCGCACCCTTACCAACACATTTACTGGGGTTGTCCACTTAACGACCTACAAGTGGACAAGCGCTTGTGCCCAGGGGCGCTACATTTCCCTGACAGCACACTGGGTGAACATTGTAGAGACAGGGGCTGAGGCCCACCCTGGCAAGGCACATGTGCTACCAAAGCCAAGGATTGCTGTCCCTACTTCTATCAGAGTTTCCTCCTCATCCTATAGCAGTTCCTGCACCCCCTCCTGCTCCTCTTAATCCTCCATCATCTTCAGAGCACGTCCAGCCGGAAGCTCTGCACCACTACCTCAGCAAAGCGTCAACAGGCTCTGCTGAGACTAATTTGTCTAGGAGACAAACCTTACACTGCAGCAAAGATATTGAAAGGAATAACAGACCAGACAGATCTGTGGCTCTCACCGCTGAACCTACAACCGGGCATGGTCCTGTGTGATAATGGCCATAACCTGGTGGCGGCAGGCAAGCTCACACACGTACTATGCTTGGCCTATGTGCTCAATTTGGTAGTTTAGTGGTTTCAGAAAACCTACCCAGATTTGCAAGAGCTTCTAGTCAAGGTACGCCGGCTTAACGTCCATTTCTGCAACTCAGCTACAGCTGTCACCACCCTGGCAGTGCTGCAGCAGCGCATGATAGTGCAAGCCCACTGACTGGTGTGTGACGTGACTATGCACTTGCAAATTTTTTACTTGTAAATTTTGGTCCCTCCATCTTATTCTGCACCTTTCTTATTTTAATATACTTTTTTAACAAATCTCAATAAAAATCAAAATTTTTAGATATATTTGTGCTGTTTGGCATGCTGGGAACTTTTCGCATTCCTGGAGAACCCTCCTGTGTATGGGAGTGTCAACTTAGATGGCTGTCAGCCATTGTTCAGCCAACAACCATCTAATATGTATGGCCAGATTAGACTATCTAACTCTCTGCCACAACATGTTGTGATGGTTAATCTACTAAACAACTTTAAAAGAAAATCTGTCAGCAGGTTTTTGCTATTTAAGGCTCGCTCACACTAATGTATAAATTGGATTAATGCAATCCGATAAAAAAAAATCGGATTGCAATCGTTCCAATGTTATTCAGTGAGGCAGTGCAGAACTGGGTATTTTATCTCATCTGTATTGGACATGAGAAAAAAAATTGCAGCATGCTACGATTTCCCTCAGAAAGCGGTACAGTGCAAGAAACAAATCGCAGGCCATATGGACTATGAGTATGGCATCCAAATTTTATGGATACATTACAATTCTGTAGCATAGGAAATCATAAATGGTCCTGTAAATGATTAGTAGCAGATGAGTAAAAAAAAACAGCTCGCATATGATCAGCAGACGGATGACAAGTGAGAAAAAATCATCCCACTCTCCTGGATGAGATTGAGACAATGGGACCAATTTTTTCTATATGCTAGTGTGAGCAAACCCTTAATTTGAGAACTGCATAATGTAAGGGCATGGACCTTGATTCCAGCAATGTATCACTTATTAGGCGGTGTACTGTAGTTTCAATACTCAGTGCTTTATCATGAGAATTTTATCACTGCATACTAGATCGCGTGCCAGGTAGTCCAGCTAATCTGCGTAACCCCGTCTCCACCACTGATTGGCAGCTTGTGGACAGCTTGTGGACAATGTACAGCGTACACAGGAAGCTGCCAATCAGGGGTGGGGGTGGGGATTATGCAGAGCTCAGTATTCTAACCACTGCTACATCTTCAGCAGAGAAAACATGGGATCTATCAAAACTACGCTAACCAGTCCAGAATCAGGTTGTCTGCCCCTAGATCATGCTGCTCTCAGATTACATAACAAAAACTTGCTGATAGATTCCCTTCAAGAAGGGCATGGATGCCTTTCTTGATAATAAATAATATTAAAGGTTATGAGTATTAGATTTTGAGATGGTATATCGATCCAAAGAACTAGAAGGTATTTTTCAGCTTTATAAGGGGCAATTTTCATCTGCCCAATGGGGTTTCCTCCTTCCTCTGGATCAACATGTTAGGTTATAGGTTGAACTAGAAGGTGGACTTGCGTCTCTGAAACAGCCTTTGTTAACAAAGAAACACGTCTTTATTACTCCGATTTTGGAAACCTCCCTTACGTAGCTACAGTGAGATACTTGTCGCAAATACAATGATCTTTCACTCAGTATAAACTGACCTGCGGTGCGTGATTCAAATCTGCAACTTGTCAATTTCCTTTGCAGGTACGATGAATTTTCTTTGTAGATTTTCCTCACAGACTTTCATTAGATGCGGAAAAAGCGTACATACATTTTTAATACATCAAAAATGCATGCAATCCGCACTTAAGTACCGTATATACTCGAGTATAAGCCTACCCGAGTATAAGCCGACCCCCCTAATTTTGCCACAAAAAACTGGGAAAACTTATTGACTCGAGTACAAGCCTAGGGTGGAAAATGCAGCAGCTACCGGTGAATTTCAAAAATAAAAATAGATGCTCCATACTGTTCATTATGGCCCCATAGCTGTGCCATATAATGCTCTGCACCGTTCATTATTGCCCCATAGATGTACCATAGAAAGGTGTGCCATATAGTGCTCTGCACCGTTCATTATTGCCCCATAGCTGTGCCATATAGTGCTCTGCACCCTTCATTATTGCCCCATAGCTGTGCCATATAGTGCTCTGCACCGTTCATTATTGCCCCATAGCTGTGCCATACAGTGCTCTGCACAGTTCATTATTGCCCCATAGCTGTGCCATATAGTGCTCGGCACCGTTCATTATTGTCCCATAGCTGTGCCATATAGTGCTCTGCACCGTTCATTTTTGCCCCATAGCTGTGCCATATAGTGCTCTGCACCGTTCATTATTGCCCCATAGCTCTGCCATATAGTGCTCTGCACCGTTCATTTTTGCCCCATATCTGTGCCATATAGTGCTCTGTCTGCACCGTTCATTCTTGCCCCATATATGCTCCTTATAAAGCTGTGCACCATTCATTCTTGCCCCATATATGCTACTTATAAAGCTCTGCCATTGCTGCTGCTGCTGCTGCTGCAATAATAAAAAAAAAAAAGCCATACTCACCTCTCTTGATTGCAGCTCCCGGCGTCTCGTTCCGGCGTCTCTCTGCACTGACTGATCAGGCAGAGTGGAGCAGCGCCGGGAAGACAGAGCGGCGCCGAGAAGACGGAGCGACACCCGGCGTGTGGAATGCAGACAGGTGAATATAAAATACTTACCTAGTCCTGCCGCTCCTGACGCTGCCCCTGCCTGTCACACTGTCTCCGGGTGCCGCAGCTCTTCCTGTCAGCGGTCACTGGCACCGCTCAGAGGAATGAATATGTGGCTCCACCCCTATGGGAGTGGAGTCCATATTCATTTCTCTAATGAGCGGTCCCACGTGACCGCTGACAGGAAGAGCTGCGGCACCCGGAGACAGTGTGACAGGCAGGGGCAGCGTCAGGAGCGCCAGGACTAGGTAAGTATGCCTCAGCGCCCTCTCCCCCTCACCCGCCGACCACCGTGACTCGAGTATAAGCCGAGAGGGGCACTTTCAGCCCAAAAATTTGGGCTGAAAATCTCGGCTTACACTCGAGTATATATGGTATATCAATAAAGTTTTGTGAAATCAAATAAACAGGAAGTATAAATAACAAAGCAGCTTTATTTAAAGCAAGACACACCAAAATGAAAAACCGCAAGTAATTTAAATAATTCTGCAATGGTGCAGAAATTCTGCAGCGTCAAAAACTTGCCAAAAGCTCATTGTGGGAATGTAGCCTTACAGTTAGATTACCCTTAGCCCTCATTGACACTTACAGTACATGTTGTATCCATTTTCTTCAAGGCTAGAACACATACCCATTAAAATTTATGGTGCTATTCACAGTCCATTTTCTTTTAGGGCCACAGGGATACAACACATACAGCACAAGGATGACATCCGTGTGTGATCTATGTGCAGTCAATAGTATTTAACATTGCAAAGTACAGGAGAAGCTTTCTAATTTATTTCTTTATCCATCTGTGAAAAACACTGATGACACAATGATGGTAAAAAAAAAAATGGGCACAAGAACCAAACACATGGTAAAAACGGACACATGAATGACACACGGATGCAAAACACTGGAACCATTTTTTTCACGTATGTGTTTATATAGGTAAGTCATTGGTTGTGTCTCGGCCTTTGATGCGGGCTTCGGAGCTGAGGCTGAAGACCTGGTATGTGTTACCCAACCGATTAGACGATCGCAGCTTCAAGTCTCCTAAGGATACTACTGCAGCAAGTAAAAATTAGAAAAAAAAAAAGTTTTAAAAAATATTAAAAGACCTTACAAAAATATAAAAGTTCAAATCACCCCCCTTTTGCCCTACTCAAAATTAAAAAAATAGACATATTTGATATAGCTGAGATCAGAATCCCCCGATCTATCAAAATATTAAAAAAATTAGTTCAATCTGTAAACAGCGTAATGAGAGAAAAAAATCAAAACCGCCAGAAATAAGTTTTTTGGTTGTCGTAACATTACAAAAAGGCGATCAAAACATCGTTATCTACCACAAAATGGTATCAGTAAAAACGCCAAAAAAAGTCCAACCATCCCCAGATCCCAAAAAACGGAGTCGCTACAGGTCTCGAAAAATGGCCCCATTTCTTATTTATTTATTTATTTTTTTGTGTTACAAACTTTAGATTTTTTTTACTACTTAAGTAAAAAAGAACCTATGTGTTTGGGATCTGAAAACTCATTAATGGACTGAAGAATCATAATGGCAGGTCAGTTTTAGCATTTAGTGAACATGGTAACAAAAACAACCTCAAAGAACAATTGTGGAATTGCACGTTTTTGCAATTTAACCTCTCTGGGAATTTTCTTTCCCATTTTCCAGTACAATATATGGTAAAATCAATGATGTTGTTCAAAAGTACAACTAGTTCTGCAAAAAAAAAAAAAAAAAAGCCCTAACACGGCCATATTGACAGAAAAATAAAAATAAAAAGTTATGGCTCTGGGAAGAAGGGGAACAAAAAACGAAAACGCAAAAACAGAAAATCCTAAGGTCTTGAAGGAGTTAAATATGGACATGTGAATGAGGCCTTAGGCTCATGTTGAGCCCACACCTCCGTAGGGAAACGGCTAACCTGCAATACAATTTCAGCATTTGTTCTCATTACAATGCAAGGTATGGAGTGAGGGAAACAATCAAGCCGTCTATAACCGTGTATGATACTTTTTACGCCTATCCCGGGCATCATGGATGTAGCAGGAGCAAAACGTTCTTACATTTAACTCCTCCTGTACTAACAGGCACTGTGACAGATTACCTTGTGCTCAGATGCGGCTTTAAAAATGTTGGAACATTGGAGTAATCAAATTGGGTAAATTGATTGCATGACATGTGGGGTGGTTAATTGTTGCAGTCTCCGAAGAAGCTGTGATGTAATTATATGAGTATTTGCTGGAAACTTGCTAGATACAGAGGCTGCATGGCAAGATGTAGGCTGGGATCAATAGACTAATTTACTGGGCTAGAAACTGCTCCTAATCAGGTATTGCAGTCTATGAGTAATTGTCAGCAGATTCCCAAGAATCACAGGAGTATGATACAGCTCAGTTACTGTGGTGAAATAGACAATATGTAACATCTCCAATTTTCAGCACAAGCAGCAAAGTCACATGACTATTTCACACCATCATTTGCATTGTAGATAATCACCGGCCTTACATAAAAGTTTCCAGAGTTTTTCGGCCTTGATATTTAAGGAACTAGAAGCTTAAAACATCTTTAGAGAAAGTTGCAGCTTTTCCTGCCCGGAAAATTAGCAATTTCTACACCAACACAAAAATATCCTCAGTCCTCAGTGGTTGATACCTTGTAATGGCTAACTGAAAAGATGGTAACAAATTGCAAGATTTCAAGACTACACAGGTCTCTTCATCAGGCAAAGACTAAAAGAAATTCTGAAGAATCACATATTTATGCACAACATAGTATAGAAAAAAAAAAAAAGGGAAAAACCATGGATACACCACCACAGAAATATTTGTCCTGGAAAATCTGGCAGAGACCAATAAATGAAATAAAAGGGGGGGGGGGGAACAGTATTTAGTCAGCGATCTATTGTACACGTTCTCCCACTTAATTGACATCATAGGTAGACCACAACTATGAGAGTCAAAATGAGAAAACAAACCCAGAAAATCACCTTGTCTGATTTGGCATTTATTTTGCAAATTATGGTGGAAAATAAGTATTTTGTCATTAACAAAAGTTCACCTCAATATTTTGTTATACATCTTTTGTTGGCAATGACAGAGGTGAAACGTTTTCTGTAAGTCTCCACAAGGTTGCCACACACTGTTGTTGGTATGCTGGTCCATTCCTTCATGCAGATTTCCTCTAGAGCAGTGATGTTTTGGGCCTGTTGCTGGGCAACACAGACTTTCAACTCCCTCCAAAGGTTTTCTATAGGGTTGAAATCTGGAGACCGGCTAGCCCACTCCAGGACCTTCATATGCTTCTTATGAAGCCACTCCTTCGTTGCAAGGCGGTGTGATTCGGATCATTATCATGCTGAAAGACCTATCCACGTTTCATCTTCAATGCCCTTGCTGATGGAAGGATACATGGCCCCATTCATTCTTTGATGTACACGGATCAGTCGTCCTGGTCCCTTTGCAGAGAAACAGCCGCAAAGCATGATGTTGCCACCCCCATGCTTCACAGTAGGTATGGTGTTCTTTGGATGCAACTCAGCATTCTGTCCCATCCAAACACAACGAGTTTGTGCCGGAGGGAGGCAAAACAAAGAAAAGTATTTAGCCAGTCACCAATTGTGCAAGTTCTCCCACTTAAAAAGATGAGAGAGGCCTGTAATTGACATCATAGGTAGACCTCAACTATGAGAGTCAAAATCAGAAAACAAATTCAGAAAAAGACCACTCCTGGCACACTGACCCCAGAACGCAGCGATCAAAGATGATCGCAGCGTTCCTGCGGCACAGGGAAGCATTGCGCAGGGAGGGTGCTTCTCTGAGACCCTCGGAGCAACGCGATCTCCTACCTCCTCCTCCCTGCGGGCCCGGATCCAAATTGGTATTTTCTATCATATAGACCCCTAAAAATGACTTCAAATGTGATGTGGTCTCTAAAAAAAAATGGTGTTGTAAAAATGAGAAATTGCTGGTCAACTTTTAACCCTTATAACTCCTTAACAAAAAAAATGTTGGTTCCAAAATTGTGCTGATGTAAAGTAGACACGTGGGAAATGTTACTTATTAAGTATTTTGTGTGACATAACACCTGTGATTTAAAGGCATAAAATGTTGTGAATTCTGTTGTCGAACTCCCTCCTGTGGTCGTGAATGGTACTTCGGCGAGTTCTGTCTATGGGCTCCCTCTGGTGGCTATGAGTGAAGCTGCGGCTTCTGAGGTTCCTTACGCAGGTGACGTGGTTTATCCTTTGGTTGGCTGTTCTATTTAACTCCTCTCAGATCGTTACTCCATGCCAGCTGTCAATATTTTTGCATTTGTTCAGTTAGCTCCTGGATCTCTCTGGTGACCTGCCTTCTCCTGCAGAAGCTAAGTTCCTGATAGTCATTATTTGTTCACTGTTTTCTTGTCCAGCTGGTTATCATGATTTGGTCTTGCTAGCTGGAAGCTCTGGGATGCAGAGTGGCCCCTCCGCACCGTGAGTCAGTGCGGAGGTCTTTTTTGCACACTCTGCGTGGTCTTTTGTAGGTTTTTGTGCTGATCGCAAAGTTACCTTTCCTATCCTCTGTCTATTTAGTAAGTCTGGCCTCCCTTTGCTGAAACCTGTTTCATTTGTGCGTTTGTGACTTTCATCTTTACTCACAGTCAATATATGTGGGGGGCTTCCTTTACCTTTGGGGAATTTCTCTGAGGCAAGGTAGGCTTTATTTTCCATCTCTAGGGCTAGATAGCTCTTAGGCTGTGACAAGGTGCCTAGGTCTGGTCAGGAGCGCTCCACGGCTATTTCTAGTGTGTGTGATAGGATTAGGGCTTGCGGTCAGCAGAGTTCCCACATCCCAGAGCTCGTCCTGTATGTGGTTTAACTATCAGGTCATTCTGGGTGCTCCTAACCACCAGGTCATAACAATAAAAATTCAAAGTTGGAAAATTGCGAAATTTTCGCCAAATTTCTGTTTTTTTCACAAATAAACACAGGTAATATCAAAGAAATTTTACCACTAACATGAAGTACAATATGTCACGAGAAAGCCAAGTCAAAATCACTGGAATCCGTTTAAGTGTTCCAGAGTTATAACCTCATAAAGGGACAGTGGTCAAAATTGTAAAAAATGTCCTGGTCATTAACGTGCAAACCACCCTTGGGGATAAAGGGGTTAAGTATTAATATATATCCCAGGTTGTCCTGTTTTTACATCTATTATTATTTTCTGATTCTACAATTTTTGTTCACTTAACTTAATTATTTTTAGCTACCTAGCTGAGCTGCTGCTCTGAACTTTGACAGCAGAGATAGAGCTGTGCCCCAGCAGCATTTGGACATGAGAAAACGCAAATAGGTTGTCCAGGACTTTTATATTGATGGCCTATCCTTTGGCCATCAACATCTGATCTTTAGGGGTGCGAGTATAGACATCTGTGCCGATCAGCTGTTCCTGATACAGGCAGTTGCTGGAAGTGCTTAGTTGCGGTAAAGATCTATATAGCTTTTTATACTGCATGTTGACTACAGTCGGGTACTGCACACTTGCCCCTTATTGATTGGAAACAGGGGCGAATGCGCCGAACTTGGTCGTGGCCACTAGACAGTTGACTGAGCTGTGCAACTCCACAACTGAATTACATCTGACCGTCACTGGCACAGAGGTTGTTTGGCATCGGTGCAGGATGTCGCATCCCTCCAGATCAGATATTGATGACCTATTCTAAAAGTAGGCAATCAATATAAAAGTCCCAGACAACCCCTTTAAGACCATACATAATACATAAACATTATAATCGACTGAATTTAACCTGCACCTCTTTACAACCAACAAAATTTGCTTAGATAATAGCCAATATTTTTTTTTTTTACTTTCATTGGAAAAAAAACTCAACACAAACAACCATTGGAGACAGAACCAATCATATTAAATCACTTTAGTATTTCTAAGCCTGCATCATTAAATGGACACGCTAATACCCAACACATGAAATGTACAACAGGAACCAATATATCAAAAAAGTGTCACAGATGTAGCGAGCTTTCGTTATACTGTTATAGTGATACACTGTATGACTGCCACAGTATCTGGAAATATTACACATGTGCTGCTTCAAAATACAAGAAAGGTTATTTAAAAAAAAAAGAACAAAATAGATTTAAGCAATGCGCAACTATGGAAAAAATTGCAAATATTGGTGGCTTAAAATTCTTATTAAGATTAACAGATTTCACTAATGACTGAATATTAGCAAACATCTCTAAAAAAATCTGCATTTTGGATTAGAAAATTAATTTACATACAAAATCTAACGAAATGTTCACTAATCTATTTTGCTTGTGTACACTTCATTGCCAAATAATTGCATGAGTTACAGATTCATCTGGTCCTTCCAATCCAAACACAGGTTTTCAGGGATCCAGCTGTTTACGCACTATAAATGGTGGAAGAAGCAGCTAAAGCTCTACAGATAGTTTGTCCTTTTTCATTATCTACCAAACATACAGCTACCCTAATATATAGCATTTTATAGTTTACAATAAGCAGCACGTACATCATAGGTAAGATACTATACTTACAGGAGAACACTGAAAGCAAGCAAGCAGAAAAAGAGCTGTGGTACAGTAGGAGGGTGTATGTACCTGCTGCGGTGCGACAGAGTACACCTCCGTCATCTAACAAGCTGGGCACCTGTGTCAACAGCAGCCTGCTTACTCCAGTCCAGACATCAATATGATGTGCACAGAGCCACGGCTTTATAGATAATTTACAGCCGGGAAACAAAGGTACCTGTGAATTATTCAGCAGGCAATTAGAGCAAACACATCAACAAAAACCTTTAAAAGCCAATCAAAAGTATAATTAGAGGTTTCAGCTTTAAAATCCACTCCGTACTTTTCTGCTGTGAGCATGTGATTATCACAACTGGCAATCTACGCAGCACAGACCTTTCTGAATACAAACTGTAACACTAAGAGATAAGCTATATAGCTACATGTAAATGCAACCAGAAATCTACAAAATGAATAATACACTGTGCACATAACCAATAGCGTATTCACATGGAGAGGGTATTTTTGCATTTCCAGTTATTTCAAATGAATGGGTAGAAAAGAGAGGGCAGATAACTCTATACATGTGTTAACAGGTTCATCGTTTTCAATGCTAGAAACTCCCAGAACTGTTGCATTAAAACAATCAGAACTGATGATCATAGCAAAATTAAAAGCTTGGACAAAATCGTGGGCCGACCTTGATATTAAAAAAAAAATGTCTACGATTGAGGAAGTTTTCCTAGTTTTTCCTTATCATCAAATATAACGATGAACTTTTTCATATGGAAACAAACTTAAAGAGGTTGTCCCCTGATCAAAGTACATTTGAATTAATAGATCTTAGAATGAAATCTTGGAATATTATAATAAGTTATGTAAGAGCAGTAAAAAGCATATGGCTCAAAGTCCTAGTCTTAATATGTAATAACAAAGGATTAAAACCTTGAATAAAACAGATAATAAAGTATGAGGCAAACAAAAGTGCCCCCAAACACAGTATGATACCTACACAGTAAATTACTCCACATTACCCTCCTCCCATACAGTATGAAGACCCTACTGTACCCTCTCTCGCTCAATACCTAGGAAAAAGAATGGTGACCCATCACAGTATGATTCTCTAAATATAATCCCCACACAGTATAATGGCCACAAAAAGTCCTTCAGACGCTATTATGGGCCCCACATAGTCCTCTATGTAGTATAAAGGGGCCCTGCAATGCCTTCCATAGAGTATAATGGCCCCACACAGCCCTCCATACAGTAGAATGGCCTCAAAAAATGCTTCACACAGTATTATGAGCAGTAATGAAACTCAGCATCCAAAAGGATATGTTGCAAAACAAGGTGAATTTATTTACAGTCCGCGAATCAACAGTTAATGGATAACGTTTCAACCCCACAAATATGACCCCACTTGCCATCGCACAGGGCAAATGGGAAGAGCCAAGCAAAGTTGGACCAGTATTGGCACATCTACTAGATGTGCCTTTTCTGGGGCGGCAACAGGCTGCAATTTTTAGGCTGGGGGAACAACATCCATGGCCCCTTACCAGCCTGAGAATACCAGCCCCCAGTTGTCTGCTTTAGCTTGGCTAGTTGTCAAAAATGGGGGTCCCCACACCACTTTTAAATTATTTAAATAGTTTAAAAAAACAGCGTGGGGACCTCTCTATTCTTGATAACCAGCCACACTAAAGCTGACACACTGTGAACGTGATAACCAGACTAGTGGCATACACAAGCTGTGAGATCAAATATTTTTTCCACAGATTTCAGATACTTGGTTGTAATGAAGGCATCATTAAATGCATGTTAGGGTTAACTCCCCAATCAGGTTCTGCTTTATGAATGTCCCCCAATTTTTCCAGCATACAAACCAAACCGCATTGACAAATAGCAGGTATCTAAAAATACAGTCCCTATGGGTTCAGACAGCTATGAATGATACTAGCTGACACTTTTTATATAAAGCACCTAGCTTTTACACTTTGCTGTCCTTTAATGTGATGTTCTTGTACAAGTTCCAGCAAATGATACATAAATAACTATAGAGAAATAGCCGTCCACTGTGACCTTACAATCAAAAATAGATTTCAACACAAGGGAAATTAAATTATGGATAATTATTGTACAACTCTCTGAAAATAAATAGCACATGAATGACATATAACAGGCTCTGCAGGAGGCAGAAAGAATATCTGGAAATAGCATTTCAAATGAATATGATCTTGGTTACAAGAGATGTCGGGCTGGACAGGCAAGATAGAGCATGAGAGACACGAGAAAGTGGCAAAGGACTAAGAAAACGGGCTCATCCCAATCTACAAAGCAGACATGGGCTTCAATGGCAATATTACCTGTTTGGCTCCTAGTCTTTCAGGTGCAATGGACATCTGGAAATCCCAAAAGCATAAATTTCCTTCATTTTTTCATCACGCTAAAGAAAAAAACACAGATTACGGACCATAAGTGCATGATTAAACAATCTTATGTAGCAATATACACTGCAGATACATGCACAATGTAAAAAACGGAAGCTATGTTCAGACATATGATAAGAGGCAAGTACAATAAGGTTTATGGTGCTGTAGGAAAAGTAGATCTATGGTGCACTTTGGCAGGATCTTCGCACTAACAAATGCTTCAGCTCTCCTTATAAACAATCCTAAAAGGGCATTCTCTGGAGGAAACAGGGGGATGCCGATACTTCTCTTTTCCAAACTAACATAATAGCAGGATGAAGATATCAGATTTTTTTTTTCCAACAGACATAACCATAGTAAATAACAAGCACTAAAAAGTCGCAGCCATTCTTTGCCATTGCTCTGGAGTTGGACGTCTTTACTGATGTGGATTGGATCATATAAGCATTTGTAAAATATGCGAGCCCCACTGAGAGCATGCAGATCTGGATGTATTACCTTGGCTTGCATTGGTAACATATTTAAGGCACTGGTAGTCAAAAAGTGAGACTAAAGGAATAGTGTTTATAAAGTGAAATAACACGCTAATACATTATCATAATAGCATACTCTGATTTCCCTTTGAGGGCTTTGAAGAGCATGCCAAATCCAAACATCTCTACCTTTAGCATGATTTAAAAGCAGGAAACGATTAATGATTCCAGTAACCCCTTGAAGAATTGTTGTACACAAGAAAAAAAAATGTTTAGATGTATTTGAAATATAAATTTATAGTACTTTCTAACATACTTATTGAGTGGGGAAAATAAGTATCTAATACCTTGCCGATTTTCTAAGTTTTCCCACCTACAAAGAATGGAGAGGTCTGCAATTTTTATTGTTGGTGCACTTCAACTGTGAGAGACAGAATCTAAAAAGAAAAAAAAAAGAAAAAAAAAATCACACTGCATGATTTTTACATAATTAATTTACATTTTATTGCACGAAATAAGTATTTGATACAGTAGAAAAACAGAACCCAATATGAGCTACATAAACCGTTATTTGCATTTACAGAGGTGAGAAGTTTCTTGTAGTCCTTGACCAAGTTTGCACACACTGCAGCAGGGATTTTGACCCACTCCAGATCTTTAAGGTTTCAGGCTGTCGATGGGCAACATTGAGTTTCAGCTCCAAATCATTTCTAATGGGTTCAAGAGTGGAGACTGGCTAGGCCACATCAGGACCTTGAAATGCTTCTTACGGAGCCACTCCTTAGTTGCCTCGGCTGTGTGTTTTTTTCTTATCATTGTCATGCTGGAAGACCCAGTCATCTTTAATTCTCTTAAGGTACCTTCACACATAACGATATTGTTAACAATATCGTTGCATTTTGTGACGTAGCAACGATATCGTTAATGAAATCGTTATGTGTGACAGCGACCAACGATCAGGCCCCTGCTGGGAGATCGTTGGTCGCTGAACAAAGTCCAGAACTTTATTTCGTCGCTGGATCTCCCGTGGACATCGCTGGATCGGCGTGTGTGACACCGATCCAGCGATGTCTTCACTGGTAACCAGGGTAAACATCGGGTAACTAAGCGCAGGGCCGCGCTTAGTAACCCGATGTTTACCCTGGTTACCATCCTAGAAGTAAAAAAACAAACAGTACATACTTACCTACCGCTGTCTGTCCCCCGGCGCTGTGCTCTGCACTCCTCCTGCACTGGCTGTGAGCGTCGGTCAGCCGGAAAGCAGAGCGGTGACGTCACCGCTCTGCTTTCCGGCCGCTGTGCTCACACAGACAGTACAGGAGGAGTGCAGAGAAGCAGAGCGCCGGGGACAGACAGCGTTAGGTAAGTATGTACTGTTTGTTTTTTTTACTTTTAGGAAGGTAACCAGGGTAAACATCGGGTTACTAAGCGCGGCCCTGCGCTTAGTTACCCGATGTTTACCCTGGTTACCGGCATCGCTGGTCGCTGGAGAGCGGTCTGTGTGACAGCTCTCCAGCGACCAACAGCGACGCTGCAGCGATCCGGATCGTTGTCGGTATCGCTGCAGCGTCGCTTAATGTGAAGGGGCCTTTACTGAGGGAAGGAGATTGTTGGCCAAAATCTCGCAATACATTACCCCAGCTATCCTACCTTCAATATGGTGCAGTTGTCCTGTCCCCTGTGCAGAAAAGCACCCCCATGCCTCATGGTTGGGAAGATGTTCTTGGGTTGTACTCATCCTCCATCTTCCTCCAAGCAGAGTGGAGTTAGACATCAAAAAGTTTTATTTTGGTCTTCTCTGATAACATGACCTTCTCCCATGACTCCTCTGGACCATCTAGTCATTAGCGAATTTCAAACGGGTCTGGACATGTGCTGGTGTGAGCAGACGGACCTTGCATGTCCTGCAGCATTTTAATCCATGATGGCGTAGTGTGTTATTAATGGTAATGTTTGAAACTATGATCCCAACTTCCTTCAGGTCATAGAACAGGTCCTTCTGTGTACTTCAGGGCTGATTCCTGACCTTCCTCAGAGTCATAATTACCCCAAGAGGCGAGATCTCGTATGGAGCCCCAGAACAAGGAAGATTGACAGTCATCTTGTGTTTTTCCATTTTCTAATAATTACTCCAACAGTTGTTGCCTTCTCACCAAGTTGCTTGCTGATTGTCCTGTAGCCCATCCCAGCCGTGTGCATGTCTACAGTTTTGTCCCTGGTGTCATTAGACAGCTCTTTGGTCTTGGCCAAGGTAGAGAGGTTGGAGTGTGATTGATTGAGTGTGTGGATATGTGTCTTTTATACAGATTACCAGTTCAAACAGGTGAAATTAATACAGGTAATGAGTACAAAATAGGATGGCTTCTTAAAGAAAAACTAACAGGTCAGTGAAAGCCAGAATTCTTGCTGGTTGGTAGGTGATCAAATAGTTATTTCAAACAATAAAATGCAATTTAATTATTAAAAATGAAACCATGTGATTTCATTGTTTTAAGTTTTAGATTCGATCTCACACAGTTGAAAAGTACATACGATAAAAAATTATAGACCTCTCCATTCTTTGTAGGTAAGAAAACTTGCAAAATTGGAAGTATATAAAATATCTATTTTCCCCACTTTATTTACAAAGGTGTTCTGAGCTTCGGACATTAGGGTACCGTCACACAGTGGCATTTTGATCGCTACGACGGCACAATTCGTGACGTTCCAGCGATATATCCGTGACGTTCCAGCGATCTCGCTGTGTCTGACACGCTCCTGCGATCAGGGACCCCGCTGAGAATCGTACGTCGTAGCAGATCGTTTGAAACTTTCTTTTGTCGTCTAGTGTCCCGCTGTGGCAGCATGATCGCATGGTGTAACAAAGGTGTGCACGATATCGTATACGATGTGCGCATAGTAACCAACGGCTTCTACATCGCACATACGTCATGAAATTATCGCTCCAGCGTCGTACATTGCAAAGTGTGACAGCAGTCTACGACGCTGGAGCGATATTGTTACGATGCTGGAGCGTCACGGATCGTGCCGTCGTAGCGATCAAACTGCCACTGTGTGACGGTACCCTTAGAATAAGGCCAGGGAGCTCCACTTCAAGTTTGCACTTGAGATAGTAATTAGAGTCAGCAGATTATCAGAGACGTGTGTGAAAGGGGCTGACTGACTCATTTCAATAACCAAAATAGCCTCACCCCTTGTAGATTGTGAGCCATCGCGGGCAGGGTCCTCTCTCCTCCTGTACCAGTTGTGACTTGTACTGTTCAAGATTATTGTACTTGTTTTTATTATGTATACCCCTCCTCACATGTAAAGCGCCATGGAATAAATGGCGCTATAATAATTAATAATAATAAATAATTCTCATAGCATAGTAGTGGTGAACTGGCATTGCTTTTAAAATGAGTCAACCAGTCACCTGTACACACAATATTGGTTATGTACCAACACAGAAAAAGCGCCAAGAAACACTAAAAAAAACAAACACTACATACTTACCTACCGCTGTCTGTCCCCGGCGTTCTGCTTCTCTGCACTCCTCCTGCACTGGCTGTGAGCACAGCGGCCGGAAAGCAGAGCGGTGACGTCACCGCTCTGCTTTCCGGCTGACCGACGCTCACAGCCAGTGCAGGAGGAGTGCAGAGAAGCAGAACGCCGGGGACAGACAGCGGTAGGTAAGTATGTAGTGTTTGTTTTTTTTACTTTTACGCTGGTAACCAGGGTAAACATCGGGTTACTAAGTGCGGCCCTGCGCTTAGTAACCCGATGTTTACCCTGGTTACCAGTGAAGACATCGCTGGATCGGTGTCACACACACCGATCCAGCGATGTCTGCAGGGAGTCCAGCGACGAAATAAAGTTCTGGACTTTCCTCAGCGACCAACGATCTCCCAGCAGGGGCCTGATCGTTGGTCGCTGTCACACAGAACGATTTCCTTAACGATATCGTTGCTACGTCACAAAAAGCAACGATATCGTTAACGATATCGTTATGTGTGAAGGTACCTTAAGTCTGTTTCATTAGGCTCCACAATCATGGTCCAAGACTGCTAACTTGACAGATGTCCAGAAGGCAGTCACTGACACACTCCACAAGGAGGGTAAGCCACAAAAGGTAATTGGTGAAGAAGCTGGCTGTTCACAGAATGCTGTATCGAAGCATATTAATGGAATGTTGAGTGGAAGGGAAAAGTGTGGTGGAAAAAGGTGCACAAGCAACTGGGATAACCGAAGCCTTGAAAGGATTGTTATGAAAAGGCCATTCAAAAATTTGGAGGAGATTCACAAGGAGTGGACTGCTGTTGGGGTCACTGCTTCAAGAGCCACCACATACACACAGATGTATCCAGGACATGAGCCATAATTGTAGTATTCCTTGTGTCAAGCCACTCATGAACAATAGACAGTGCCAGAGGCATCTTACCAGGGCCAAGGAGAAAAAGAACTGGACTGTTGCTCAGTGGTTCAAGGTGATGTTTTAAGATGAAAGTACAGTTTGCATTTCATTTGGAAATAAAGGTCCCAGAGTCTGGAGGAAGAGTAGAGAGGCCACAAACCAAGCTGCTTGAGGTCTAGTGTGAAATTTCCACAATCAGTGATGGTTTGGGGAGCCATGTCATCTGCTGGTGTAGGTCCACTGTGTTTTATCAAGACCAAAGTCAGTGCAGCCGTCTACCAGGAGATTTTAGAGCGCTTCATGCTTCCCTTTGCCAACAAGCTTTTAGGAGATGGAAATTTCATTCTCCAGCTGGAATTGGCACCTGTCCACACTGCCAAAAGTACCAATACTTGGTTTAACCCTGCTATTGTCTTTGGTCTGGGGAGACCGATTTTGAACTTTGGTATTTTTTGGGGTGTTCAAGATGCGGTTCTGAAACTTATGGTTGATTGACTTAAATGAGGATAGGTCGGTCAGCCACAGGTTTCAGAGCCGCATCTTGAATATTTTAAAGAATATTGAAGTTCAAGGTTGGTCGTTTGACTGCATTTACTGAACATACATTTCAGTTGTCCAACATTTCGGATTTTAAAATCATTTTTCAACCTGGTGTTATAAAGTATTCTAATTTACGGAGATAATGACTTTTGGTATTTCATTGGCTGTAAGCAATAATCACCAACATTAAAAGAAACAAAACTTGAAATAGATCACTCTGTAATGATTCTATATGAGTTTCACTTTTTGTATTGAAGGACTGAAATAAAATAACTTTTTGATGATATTCTAATTTTGTGAGAAGCACTTGTATGTGAACTAAGTGCAGGTTCATTCTATTTTAGATAAGATGAAATTTTGGAAGAAAATAAATAGTAGGTCTTTAACCCCTTTCTGCCATTAGACGTACTATTGCGTCCATGTGGGGTGGGCTTTACTTCCCAAGGACGCAATAGTACGTCATATGCGATCGGCAGCGCTCACGGGGGGAGCGCCGCCGATCGCGGCCGGGTGTCAGCTGTTTATCGCAGCTGACATCCGGCACTATGTGCCAGGAGCGGTCACGGACCGCCCCCGGCACATTAACCCCCGGCACACCGCGATCAAAGATGATCGCGATGTGCCGGCGGTGCAGGGAAGCACCGCGCAGGGAGGGGGCTCCCTGCGGGCTTCCCTGAGACCCCCGGAGCAACGCGATGTGATCGCGTTGCTGCGAGGGTCTCACCTCCCTCCCTGCTCCCTCCAGCTCCGGATCCAAGATGGCCGCGGATCCAGGTCCTGCAGGGAGGGAGGTGGCTTCACAGAGCCTGCTCAGAGCAGGCACTGTGAAGGCTGCAGCGCTGCATGTCAGATCAGTGATCTGACAGAGTGCTGTGCAAACTGTCAGATCACTGATCTGTGATGTCCCCCCCTGGGACAAAGAAAAAAAAAAAAAATTTAAAATGTGTAAAAAAAAATAAAAAAAAATATTCCAAAATAATGAAAAAAAAAATAAAAATATTATTCCCATAAATACATTTCTTTATCTAAATAAAAAAAAAAAAAAACAATAAAAGTACACATATTTAGTATCGCCGCGTCCGTAACGGCCCGACCTATAAAACTGGCCCACTAGTTAACCCCTTCAGTAAACACCGTAAGAAAAAAAAAAAAAACGAGGCAAAAAACAACGCTTTATTATCATACCGCCGAACAAAAAGTGGAATAACACGCGATCAAAAAGACAGATATAACTAACCATGGTACCGCTGAAAACATCATCTTGTCCCGCAAAAAACGAGCCGCCATACAGCATCATCAGCAAAAAAATAAAAAAGTTATAGTCCTGAGAATAAAGCGATGCAAAAATAATTATTTTTTCTATAAAATAGTTTTTATCGTATAAAAGCGCCAAAACATAAAAAAATGATATAAATGAGGTGTCGCTGTAATCGTACTGACCCGAAGAATAAAACTGCTTCATCAATTTTACCAAACGCGGAACGGTATAAACGCCTCCCCCAAAAGAAATTCATGAATAGCTGGTTTTTGGTCATTCTGCCTCACAAAAATCGGAATAAAAAGCGATCAAAAAATGTCACGTGCCCGAAAATGTTACCAATAAAAACATCAACTCGTCCCGCAAAAAACAAGACCTCACATGACTCTGTGGACCAAAATATAGAAAAATTATAGCTCTCAAAATGTGGTAACGCAAAAAATATTTTTTGCAATAAAAAGCGTCTTTCAGTGTGTGACGGCTGCCAATCATAAAAATCCGCTAAAAAACCAGCTATAAAAGTAAATCAAACCCCCCTTCATCACCCCCTTAGTTAGGGAAAAATTAAAAAAATGTATTTATTTCCATTTTCCCATTAGGGCTAGGGTTAGAGTTAGGGCTAGGGTTAGGGCTAGGGTTAGGGTTAGGGCTAGGGTTAGGGCTAGGGTTAGGGCTAGGGTTAGGGCTAGGGTTAGGGCTAGGATTAGGGCTAGGATTAGGGCTAGGGCTAGGGTTAGGGCTAGGGTTAGGGCTAGGGCTAGGGTTAGGATTAGGGTTAGGGTTAGGGCTAGGGCTACAGTTTGGGTTGGGGCTAAAGTTACAGTTAGGGTTTAGATTACATTTACGGTTGGGAATAGGGTTGGGCTAGGGTTAGGGTTAGGGCTAGGGTTAGGGCTAGGGTTAGGATTAGGGTTAGGGCTAGGGTTAGGGCTAGGGCTACAGTTTGGGTTGGGGCTAAAGTTACAGTTAGGGTTTAGATTACATTTACGGTTGGGAATAGGGTTGGGATTAGGGTTAGGGGTGTGTCAGGGTTAGAGGTGTGGTTAGGGTTACTGTTGGGATTAGGGTTAGGGATGTGTTTGGATTAGGGTTTCAGTTATAATTGGGGGGTTTCCACTGTTTAGGCACATCAGGGGCTCTCCAAACGCGACATGGCGTCCGATCTCAATTCCAGCCAATTCTGCGTTGAAAAAGTAAAACAGTGCTTCTTCCCTTCCGAGCTCTCCCGTGTGCCCAAACAGGGGTTTACCCCAACATATGGGGTATCAGTGTACTCAGGACAAATAGGACAACAACTTTTGGGGTCCAATTTCTCCTGCTACCCTTGGGAAAATACAAAACTCGGGGCTAAAACATATTTTTTGTGGGAAAAAAAAAGATTTTTTATTTTCACGGCTCTGCGTTATAAACTGTAGTGAAACACTTGGGGGTTCAAAGTTCTCACAACACATCTAGATTAGTTCCCTGGGGGGTCTAGTTTCCAATATGGGGTCACTTGTGGGGGGTTTTTACTGTTTAGGTACATTAGGGGTTCTGCAAACGCAATGTGACGTCTGCAGACCATTCCATCTAAGTCTGCATTCCAAATGGCGCTCCTTCCCTTCCGAGCTCTGCCATGCGCTCAAACGTTGGTTTCCCCCAACATACGGGGTATCAGCGTACTCAGGACAAATTGGACAACAACTTTTGGGGTCGAATTTCTCCTCTTACCCTCGGGAAAATACAAAACTGGGGGCTAAAAAATAATTTTGGGGGGAAAGATTTATTTTTTTTATTTTTTCCGGCTCTGCGTTACAAACTGTAGTGAAACACTTGGGGGTTCAAAGCTATCACAACACATCTAGATGAGTTCCTTAGGGGGTCTAGTTTCCAAAATGGTGTCACTTGTGGGAGGTTTCTACTGTTTAGGTACATTAGGGGCTCTGCAAATGCAATGTGACACCTGCAGACCATTCCATCTAAGTCCTCATTCCAAATGGAGCTCCTTCCCTTCCGAGCCCTCCCATGCGCCCAAACAGTGGTCCCCCCCCACATATGGGGTATCAGCGCACTCAGGACAAATTGGACAACAAATTGTGGGGTCGAATTTCTCCTGTTACCCTCGGGAAAATACAAAACTGGGGGCTAAAAAATAATTTTTGTGGGAAAAAATTTTTGTTTTATTTTTACGGCTCTCCATTATAAACTTCTGTGAAGCCCTTGGTGGGTCAAAGCGCTCAGCACACATCTAGATAAGTTCCTAAGGGGGTCTACTTTCCAAAATGGTGTCACTTGTGGGGGGTTTCTACTGTTTAGGTACATTAGGGGCTCTGCAAACGCAATGTGACACCTGCAGACCATTCCATCTAAGTCTGCATTCAAATGGCACTCCTTCCCTTCTGAGCCCTCCCATGTGCCCAAACAGTGGTTCCCCCCACATATGGTGTATCATCGCACTCAGGACAAATTGGGCAACAAATTTTGGGGTCCAATTTCTCCTGTTACCCTCAGGAAAATACAAAACTGGGGGCTAAAAAAATAATTTTTGTGGGAAAAAAATTTTGTTTTATTTTTACGGCTCTGCAATATAAACTTCTGTGAAGCACTTGGTGGGTCAAAGTGCTCACCACACCTCTAGATAAGTTCCTTAGGGGGTCTACTTTCCAAAATGGTGTCATTTGTGGGGGGTTTCAATGTTTAGGCACATCAGTGGCTCTTCAAACGCAACATGGCGTCCCATCTCAATTCCTGTCAATTTTGCTTTGAAAAGTCAAACGGCGCTCCTTCCCTTCCGAGCTCTCCCATCCACCCAAACAGTGGTTTACCCCCACATATGGGGTATCAGCGTACTCAGGACAAATTGTACAACAACTTTTGGGGTCCAATTTCTTCTCTTACCCTTGGGAAAATAAAAAATTGGGGGCAAAAAGATAATTTTTGTGAAAAAATATGATTTTTTATTTTTACGGTTCTACATTATAAACTTCTGTGAAGCACTTGGTGGGTCAAAGTGCTCACCACACCTCTAGATAAGTTCCTTAGGGGGTCTACTTTCCAAAATGGTGTCACTTGTGGGGGGTTTCAATGTTTAGCCACATCAGGGGCTCTCCAAACGAAACATGGCGTCCCATCTCAATTCCAGTCAATTTTGCATTGAAAAGTCAAATGGCACTCCTTCGCTTCCGAGCTCTGCCATGCGCCCAAACAGTGGTTTACCCCCACATGTGGGGTATTGGCATACTCAGGACAAATTGTACAACAATGTTTGGGGTCCATTTTCTCCTGTTACCCTTGGTAAAATAAAACAAATTGGAGCTGAATTAAATTTTTTGTGAAAAAAAGTTAAATGTTCATTTTTATTTAAACATTCAAAAAATTCCTGTGAAGCACCAGAAGGGTTAATAAACTTCTTGAATATGGTTTTGAGCACCTTGAGGGGTGTAGTTTTTAGAATTGTGTCACACTTGGGTATTTTCTATCATATAGACCCCTCAAAATGACTTCAAATGAGATGTGGTCCCTAAAATAAAATGGTGTTGTAGAAATGAGAAATTGCTGGTCAACTTTTAACCCTTATAACTCCCTAACAAAAAAAAATTTTGGTTCCAAAATTGTGCTGATGTAAAGTAGACATGTGGGAAATGTTACTTATTAAGTATTTTGTGTGACATATCTCTGTGATTTAATTGCATAAAAATTAAAAGTTGGAAAATTGCGAAATTTTCATAATTTTCGCCAAATTTCCGTTTTTTTCACAAATAAACGCAGGTACTATCAAATAATTTTTACCATTGTCATGAAGTACAATATGTCATGAGAAAACAATGTCAGAATCACCAGGATCCATTGAAGCGTTCCAGAGTTATAACCTCATAAAGGGACAGTGGTCAGAATTGTAAAAATTGGCCCGGTCATTAACGTGCAAACCACCCTTGGGGGTAAAGGGGTTAATGCAATATTTCTTCCCTTATAACATAACAATAAAAGAAAAACCCTTGTGAGGTGCTGGTCTTGTTCTAAGGGCCCCTTTCCACTTGTGTGAGAAAAAAACGGTCCGATTTACGGACCGAAAAAACGGATGTAACGTGTGCGATTGTCATGCGAGTGTCATGCGAGTGTAATGCGATTTTTTAATCGCATCATCCGTTTTTACATCCGTATGCAATCCGTTTTTTTTCTCTGCAACTATTTTTATACAGTCATTTACAGGACTATTTACAGTGTTCTGTGCCACAGAATGGTAAGGTATCCGTAAAAAACGGATGGAATACGGATGGTCCGTATTCCATGCGTTTTTTCTCTCGCACCCATTGACTTGCATTGGCAAGTCTCGTCCGAGAATCTCAGCAATACGCAGCATGCTGCGATTTTTTTCTCAGCCGACACAGATTTTTCTCAGTCCGATTTCGGCTGGGAAAAAAATCGCAAATGGAATGTCACCTATTGAAAAACATTGGTCCGAGTGCAATCCGATTTTTTATCGGATTGCACTCGTCCGTTTTTCTCACAAGTGGAAAGGGGCCCTAAGACTACTGGATCAGCTATGAGGGATATAACACATAAGGAACGGTAAAATAACTGTCACTACAATGAATGAAGAATGCCTTGCGCAGGCGTGTACTACGGAGGACAGAGAATGAACTTCAATCCAATATTGCGGCCAGCATGCAGCCAGCGGGTAAGGAAAGGGTGAATCAAACACCCGAAAACTCCGCCCATATGACCGAAAACCGGTCCCGCCAAATTCAGGTGACAGGTTCCCTTTAAAGACTATTGTGGCCGGCTGGAGCTTAATACAGGTGTACGGTCGTGATATCTATCGACCGGTTGTGAGGAACTATCTTAACCCCTTCAAGTCACAGCCCTTTTTCATTTTTGCGTTTTCATTTTTCACTTCCCTCCTTCCCAGAGCCATAACTTTTTTATTTTTCCGTCACCATATGTCATGTGAGGGCTTATTTTTTGCGGGACGAGTTGCACTTTTGAACGACACCATTGGTTTTACCATGTCTTTTACTAGAAAACGGGAAAAAAAATTCCAAGTGCGGTGAAATTGCAAAAAAAGTGCAATCCCACACTTGTTTTTTGTTTGGATTTTTTGCTAGGTTCATTAAATGCTAAAACTGACCTGACATTATGATTCTCCAGGTCATTATGAGTTCATAGACATCTAACATAACTAGGTTATTTTTTTATCCAAGTGGTGAAAAAAAATTCCAAACTTTGCTTAAAAAAAAGAAAAAAAAAAGAAAAAAAAAGTGCCATTTTCCGATACCCGAAGCGTCTCCATTTTTCGTGATCTAGGGTCGGGTGAGGGCTTATTTTTTGCATGCCGAGCTGACGTTTTTAATGATACCATTTCGGTGCAGATACGTTCTTTTGATCGCCCATTATTGCATTTTAATGCAATGTTGCGGCGACCAGAAAAAGGAATTCTGGCGTTTCGGATTTTTTTCTCGCTACGCTGTTTAGCGATCAGGTTAATGCTTTTTTTTTATTGATAGATCGGGCGATTCTGAACGCGGCGATACCAAATACGTGTAGGTTTTTTTTTTTTTGTTTCATTTAGGATGGGGCGAAAGGGGGGTGATTTAAACTTTTATATTTTTTATATTTTTTTCATATTTTTAAAAACATTTTTTTTGTACTTGTGCCATGCTTCAATAGCCTCCATGGGAGGCTAGAAGCTGGCATAGCCTGATCGGCTCTGCTACATAGCAGCGATCATCAGATCGCTGCTATGTAGCAGAAATGCAGGTGTGCTGTGAGCGCCGACCACAGGGGGGCGCTCACAGCAGGCCTGCATCAGTAACCATAGAGGTCTCAAGGACCTCTATGGTTACCTTCCTGATGCATCGCCGACCCCCGATCATGTGACGAGGGTCGGCGATGACATCATTTCCGGCCGCCCGGCCGGAAGCGCCGGTTAAATGCCGCTGTCTGCGTTTGACAGCGGCATTTAACAGGTTAATAGCGGCGGGTGAATAGCGATTTCACCCGCCGCTATTGCGCGCACATGTCAGCTGTACAAAACAGCTGACATGTCGCGACTTTGATGTGGGCTCACCGCCGGAGCCCACATCAAAGGGGGAGACACGACATGCGCCGTACTATTACTGCGCATGTCGTGAAAGGGTTAAGGACTGTTGTTGCCAGGTGGAATAGGAGACATGTGCTACTATCGTGGTATGGAGCATGGACTGAGACTATAGACTATTCTGGCAGGAGATACAAAAGCTGTGGGCCAATCAAAAGTTGGGAGATAGTGGGTATCGGGGGCAGTGGAACTATCAGCGCCAGGATGAGACCTTGTGGACTGGGGACATTGCATTGTTACCATCTATCCAGAATTGCTGTAAGACCATGGATGTAAGGAATAAAAAAATAGTTGAATTGTTAACCTGCCTTGGTGATTATTACAACCCACAAACGCAGATCTTCACACACCTAATAACCAAAAGCAAAATAATCACTCCAGTGAGAATTGTGCACGGATCCTATTAATTTGAATAGGAATCATTCCTTTGGCTTTGTACTGCTGCCTCGTCATTTGTACCACAAAAGTATGTAGGTGCTTTGCCTTCTGCAGGGTGTCTGATTAGATGAAAGAGTAACATTAAAGGGACACTTTAACCCTTAATGATGTGTCTACAAGTGCTTCTCACTAAATTAGAATATCATAAAAAAATTACCGTATTTTTCAGACTATAAGACGCACCGGATCATAAAATGCATCTAGGTTTAAGAGGAGGAAATTACAAAAACAAATAAAGCAAAAAATGTGGTCAATTCTATACTTAATATCCCCTACCTTGGTATATATGGACTAGCTATTGAACCCGTTCTACGCCCGGGTGGTGAGCATCTATATTGGTATATGGTCTCCATCCTGGTATGTGCTGCTCCATCCTGCATCCCAATCCTGTCATGTGCTGCTCCATCCTGCATCCCCATCCTGTCATGTGCTGCTCCATCCTGCGCCCCCGTTCTGTCATGTGCTGCTTCCATCCTGCACCCCCGTTCTGTCATGTGCTGCTGCCATCCTGCGCCCCCGTTCTGTCATGTGCTGCTCCCATCCTGTGCCCCCGTTCTGTCATGTGCAGCTCCCATCCTGCGCCACCATTCTTTAATTTGCTGCTCCCATCCATATGCCCCATACGCTGCTCCATAAAGGTTTATGGCCCCATAAGATGCTCCATAGTATATGCCCCATACACTGCTCCATAAAGAATGATGGCCCCCATAAGATGCTCCATAGTATATGCCCCATACACTGCTCCATAAAGGTTTATGGCCCCCATAAGATGCTCCACAGTATATGCCCCCGTACACTGCTCCATAAAGGTTTATGGCCCCCATAAGATGCTCCATAGTATATGCCCCGTACACTGCTCCATAAAGGTTGATGGCCCCCATAAGATGCTCCATAGTATATGCCCCGTACACTGCTCCATAAAGGTTTATGGCCCCCATAAGATGCTCCATAGTATATGCCCCCGTACACTGCTCCATAAAGGTTTATGGCCCCCATAAGGTGCTCCATAGTATATGCCCCGTACGCTGTTCCATAAAGGTTTATGACTCCCATAACATGCTCCATAGTATTATATGCCCCGTATACTGCTGCGATATATAAAAAAAAAGATACCATACTCACCTATCGTCGCTGGGGGGCCTGAGCAGGCGGGGACACCGGCGCGCTGTGGGGGTCAGGTGCCGTTATCGCCGCTAGCTCAGGCCCCCGACACTTGCTATATTCACCTGGCCCTGATCCAGCGCTGTGTGCCGCTTCTTCCGGGTCCTCTGGCTGTGACTGTTCAGTCAGAGGGCGGCGCGCATTAAGCGCGTCATCGCGCCCTCTGAACTGTGAACGTCACAAGCAGAGGACCCGGCAGATGGAGATGGAGCCGCACGCAGCGCTGGAACGGGGGACAGGTGAATATAGCCGATACTTACCCTCCTGGCGCGTCCCTGCCTCTCCGTTGGAGATCGGGGTGTGCGTTCAGTGTTTATGCATACCGCGATCTCCTGGGAGCGTCACTCTGTGGGGTCCAGACTGCGCCGGCGCTTGCGCAGTATATAAAGGCTTCGGACAGAGTGATGCTCCCAGCGTTATATTATAGATAAGGATAAGCAAGATAAGCGCATTTCTCACAAAGTATACAAAAAATTACTTGTCATAAGATACCGCCATATTTTGTGGCTTGTCATTATGTCACTGTTTCAAGACGCAGGATACGCGCATTTCTCACAAAGTGTATCAAAAAATCACTTGTCATTAAATACCGCCATATATTGCGGCTTGTCATTATGTCACTGTTTTACGGTGCAGGATAAGTGCATTTCTCACACAGTGTCTAAAAAAAATCAATTGTCATAAAATACCGCCATATATTGTGGCTTGTCATTATGTCAATGTTTTAAGGCGCAGGATAAGTGCATTTCTCACACAGTGTATAAAAAAATCACTTGTCATAAAATACCGTCATATATTGTGGCGTGATGCAGGTAATGTAATATAATAAGTATAGGCACACATCATAAATGTAGCGTTAATAGGGAAACAAGTTGCCAAGGAATATGACATAAGTCCATCCGTGTCACAAGGTGTGGGGGAACCCCATCAGTAAAGTGGGGCATCCCACCCTTAAACATGGAAGGTGAAATGGAAGGGAGAGTGAATCTCCCCACCAACCACAAAAGTGGCACATCAAGACCAAAAGCCCATTTTTTCACAGAATATTCCTTGCCATTAAACAACTGATATGCAATGATGGTGCAATTCACATTATTGAAAGTAAACATGTGTTGTAACATATATAGGGGTTACACCTATAATATCGCCTTTAATCAAAATTAAGCCAAGTGATAATTATTACTAACACCAAGAATGAACACCAGACCATAACATATGAAAAAATACAAACTTTATTTTGAACATACAGAGGAAGGACCCGGGTGTCGTGGGTCCCTGACTGGTGGCTTACATTTGGTAACTATGGTCCTTCCTCCATATGTACTGTGAACATTTTGGTGACTGCACGGTGGTTGTCCATGATGCTGCAGCTGTCGGTGACATTGCATTTGTTACTAAGATATATTTATTCCCTATTAGTCTTTTAATATATTTAACATTAATACATACATATTTCTTATGGCACAGCTTTATAAGGAGCATCTATGGGGCCATAATGAACGGTGCAGAGCTTTCTATATGGCACAGCTTTATAAGGAGCATCTATGGGGCCATAATGAACGGTGCAGAGCATTCTATATGGCACAGCTTTATAAGGAGCATCTATGGGGCCATAATGAACGGTGCAGAGCATTATATATGGCACAGCTTTATAAGGAGCATCTATGGGGCCATAATGAACGGTGCAGAGCATTCTATATGGCACAGCTTTATATGGAGCATCTATGGGGCCATAATGAACGGTGCAAAGCATTATATACAACAGCTTTATAAGGAGCATCTATGGGGCCATAATGAACGGTGCAGAGCATTATATGTGGGGCACAGTTTTATATGGAGCATCTATGGGGCCATAATGAACAGTGCAGAGCTTTATATGTGGGGCACAGCTTTATATGGAGCATCTATGGGGCCATAATGAACGGTGCAGAGCATTATATGTGGCACAGCTTTATATGGAGCATCTTATGGGGCAATAATGAACGGTATGGAGCATCTATTTTTATTTTTTTCAATAAGTTTTCCCAGTTTTTTGTGGCAAAATTAGGGGGGTCGGCTTATACTCGGGTCGGCTTATACTCGAGTATATACTGTAATATTTCTACTACCCTGTCCTTTTATATGTAGAAAATACACATTTTAATGTTTTTGTTCTATAAGTGGTGAAATTGATACCAGGATTTTGGGAACTCGGCTGGAAGTAGTCAATGGTAACCTAGCGAGTCTAAAGAAAAAAAAGACTCTAAGAAAGTTTAATATTAAACCCTTTAATGCTGTTCTGTTCGGTCTGGGGAGACCTATTTTGAACTTTGGTATTTTTTGGGGTGTTCAAGATGCGGTTCTGAAACTTGTGGTTGATTGACTTAAATGAGGATGGGTCGGTCGGCCACGGGTTTCAGAGCCGCATCTTGAATATTTTAAAGAATATTGAAGTTCAAAGTCGGTCATTTTTGACCAACAGAACAGCAGGGTTAAGCATTTAGAGAAACTATAATAATATTGCACAGAAATATATATATATATATATATATATATATATATATATATATATATATATATATATATATATAAGAACAGAAAAGAACACTGCTCAAAAAAAATAAAGGGAGCACTAAAATCCCACATCCTAGATATCACTGAATGAAGAATGAAGTATTCCAGTTGCAAATCTTTATTCATTACATAGTGGAATGTGTTGAGAACAAGAAAACCTAAAAATGATCAACGTAAATCAAAACTAACATCCCACGGAGGTCTGGAGTTGGAACGATGCTCAAAATCAAAGTGGAAAATGAAGTTACAGGCTGATCCAACTTCAGTGGAAATGCCTCAGGACAAGGAAATGATGCTCAGTAGTGTGTGTGGCCTCCACGTGCCTGTATGACCTCCCTACAACACCTGGGCATGCTACTGATGAGGCGGCGGATGGTCTCCTGATGGATCTTCTAACAGACCTGGACTAAAGCATCCGCAAACTCCTGGACAGTCTGTGGTGCAACGTGACATTGGTGGATGGTGTGAGAAATGATGTCCCAGATGTGTTCAATCGGATTCAGGTCTGGGGAATGGGCGGGCCAGTCCATAGCTTCAATGCCTTCATCTTGCAGGAACTGCTGACACACTCCAGCCACAAGAGGTCTGGCATTGTCCTGCATTAGGAAGAACCCAAAGCCAATCGCACCAGCTTATGGTCTCACAAGGGGTCTGAAGATCTCATCTCTGTACCTAATGGCAGTCAGGCTACCTCTGGCGAGCACATGGAGGGCTGTGCGGCCCTCCAAAGAAATGCAACCCCACACCATTACTGACCCACTGCCAAACCAGTCATGTTGAAGGATGTTGCAGGCAGATCGTTCTCCACGGTGTCTTCAGACTCTGTCACGTCTGTCACATGTGCTCAGTGTGAACCTGCTTTCATCTGTGAAGAGAACAGAGCGCCGATGGCAAATTTGTCAATCCTTTTGTTCTGTGGCAAATGCCAAGCGTCCTGCACGACATTCAAAAGTGACCAAAACATCAGCTAGAAAGCATTGGTACTGAGATGTAGTCTTACAGTTACTACAGTCTTGTAGTTACTTATTCAGATTGGATGCTTTCAGGGTGACAAATTACTTGAAGGAACTCAATGATTTAGAAAATCTGTGTCCTAACAGAAAAAGTAAGACAGAATAATACATGCATGATTAACCCCTTTCTGACCTCGGACGGGATAGTACGTCCGAGGTCAGAAGCTCCGCTTTGATGCGGGCTCCGGCGGTGAGCCCGCATCAAAGCCGGGACATGTCAGCTGTTTTGAACAGCTGACATGTGCCTGTAATAAAAGGACAGCACCACAGCAATTGTGAAAAGACAGCTCCAAAGTTTATTCTGCCATCTGCAACGTTTCGGTCCGTGGACCTTTTTCAAGCATAGTGAAAAGACAATACAACCACCATTATATACCCTTAGGCCAAACCCATTAATTAACAAGCAACCAATGGTGTGGCTCCATATACCTGGAAAAAATACATCATAGTGCAACATACATATATACATATAAAAACAGTCCCACATTGCCAGCCCCCTATATATACTAGCCGCTAACATAGTCCAACTACCTCTGATCACTCGCCACTATTGTGTGACACTCGTAAATCACCAATAAGTCCCCAAAGTCCACAATGTAAACAAATATCACTCGCACCAATCCGGGTACTGCATCCACGATCGTCATGGCATTGTGGGCGTGTTCAGAACAAGAGCAGTCCAATCAGCTCCTCAATCTTAAATCATGTGATCGACATATGCCCAGCATGCAGTGCTCCTCACCGCACTAGTTCATAGGCTGCTGGACCACATGTCAGTGGTAAACAAACACCGCCCACTTTTGTCCAATGGTGCACATTGTATTGTACATGTCCGTGACATTATCCCTGTCCGTAGCTCATATGCGCATGTCGCAGTCCCGGACTCCAGTACAAACAGCACACTGAGTCCATATAGTCAGCGACTGCGTATGACAAAGGAATTCTCCATAAATCTCTTCATGACAGATGGTTCCAGTGAGCGGTCCCATAGCGCTATAATGACGGAATCCAGCATAGTCAGCACACTGAGTCTATTTAATCGGCAACTGCAAAGTAATGCTCCATAGACTTCTTCATAATAGTTGACTCCAGTGAGCGGTCACATAGCGCTACATTCAGCGCGCAAAAGTACATCCAGGCTCATAGCTAGGTATAGTATTTTTTCACTCCAGGTCCATAGTATACAACGGTATACAATATGACATTTCTCCACTGGACACCTTATATATTTATCCCCAATATCGACTATTCATATATTATGTGATCCGTCATTTTAAATAATAACATCTATTCATACGGGCCTGTAATGAAAAACGACATATACCGAAAAAACAACCATCATAATAGCTTAAACTCAGTCCGTATAAAACTCCTTGCAAGGACATACATACATTACAAACACCTTTGGTACCAGGGATTCCCAGCCCGTCTCCCATGCTGGTAATTGCCCAGCCTCAAGCTGCTTAGCATTTGCGATCTGACGAGAGCAGGCACATTAACTCCATAGACATCTATATTTTTTTATCCTGGAAAAACTACATCCAAGCATAAAAAGGGAAAAAGGAGGGGAAAAAAACACAATATATAAAAAACGGATTAAGGTAGATATCAGGGATTCCCAGCCCGTCTCCCATGTTGGTAATTGCCCAGCCTCAAGCTGCTTAGCATTTGTGATCTGACGAGAGCAGGCACATTAACTCCATAGACATCTATATTTTTTTATCCTGGGAAAAATACATCCAAGCATAAAAAGGGAAAAAGGAGGGGAAAAAAACACAATATATAAAAAAACGGATTAAGGTAGATATCAGGCAAATAGCCACACTCTCCTCAGATCAAATTGATCAAGAGGCTACATTTGTATATATAGGACAGATCTAAAAAGCAACTGTTAATGAGACCACCCCTAACAAAAATAAACAATATATAATAGAATTAAAAACAATAGTACACCGATAAGGTACCACAAATGACCAAAAGGACCTTACAGGAGACAACTTTGTTGATAATCAATATTTAAGCCTTTTGGAGAGAGAGTATCAAGCTCATAGATCCATTTCAATTCTTTTCTCTTCAGAAGAGAGACCCGATCGCCACCCCGTCTTGGCATAGGTACATCATCAATGACTCGGTATCTGAGCTGATTAACCGAGTGCCCGAACTCATGGAAGTGCCTAGGTACTGGAAGGTCAATCAAATTCGTTCTAATAGTACTCTTATGCTTTGAAATTCTCGCTTTGACCTCCATTGTGGTCTCCCCTACATAGTAGAGACCACACGGGCAGCTAAGGATGTAGACCACAAAACTACTTCTGCATGTATATCGTTTCCGTATCGTATACTTTTTTCCAGTGTGGGGATGATAAAAACATGCCCCTTTGATTAAATTATTGCAGCTTGCACATCAGAGACAGGGAAAATTACCCAGGCTCGGACGGCTTAAAGTAGTCTGCGGATCCCTCCTTGAGCTGCCCACATCAGACACCACCAACTCGTCCTTCAGATTTCTATTTCTCCTATATGAGAATAATGGGGGCGACTGAAACTCACTCACATTGTCATGTCCCCTCCCCAAAAGTGACCAGTGCCTTCGAATCACATCCGAGATCTGGCCACTCAAACCATTAAATGCTGTCACAAATGGTATCCTCTTATCAGATTCTATAGCAACCTTGGGAGTAAGGAGCTCATCTCTTCCTTTAGACAATGCTTTAGTTTTGAATGTATCCAAGTCCTCCTTAGGATATCCTCTCGCCAGAAATTTTTGGCACATCTCATTAAGCCTCAAATCTATAAGAGAGTCACTCGAGACAATCCTCCTGACTCTTAGGAGTTGGCTCCATGGGAGGGACTCCACCATTCTCCGTGGATGTTCACTGGAAAAATGTAAAACATTATTCCTGTCTGTCTTTTTGACAAACAGGTCAGTATATAAAAAACCTTCACTCTTATAGACGCATGTATCCAGAAATTGCATCCTGGTCTGAGAGCACTCCATTGTGAAACCCAACCCAGGGTAGATATTATTCAAAAAAAGGTGGAATTGTACGAGCTCATCATAATCACCATCCCAAACCAGGAAGATGTCGTCGATGTAGCGCCGCCAGCCCCTAACACGGCCCCAAAACTGCGACTTGTACACGTGTTCGCCCTCCAGGACAGCCATATAGATGTTAGCATACGTAGGGGCCACATTGGACCCCATGGCTGTCCCGCGGCGCTGCAGGAAGAAAACATCCCCAAAGAGAAAAAAATTCCTCTCGAGAATGAACTCCAGCAGCGCCAGGGCGAACCGTGCACAGTCCGGGGCCATGTCGGAGCCGGCCAGCGCCACACCGACAGCAGACAACCCCCTGGCATGCTCGATGGAAGTGTATAGAGATGTATCATCAAATGACACCAACCATGTGGTATCCCCGACCTGCACACCCTCCAAGGACCTAATGAAATCACTAGTATCCTTCACATAGGAAGGTGTAGTAACCGCAAATTTTCTCAGTAAATGATCCAAAAAGATTGCCACTTTATTACACAGAGACCCCCTGCCCGACACAATCGGGCGGCCAGGGGGCCTCTGAAGATCCTTATGAATTTTTGGGAGGGTGTACAGGACGGGAACCACTGGGTGTTCAACTGTAAGATATTTGGCCAACTTAGCATCAATTAGGCCACTATTCAATGCCTCCTCAATTATTGCATCCAATTCTGATTTAAACCTCTGGGTTGGGTTCACCTGTAGCCTCTCATAGACCTCTGTATCTGAAAGCTGCGACCTTATCTCATCCAAATACTGGGCCGTGTCCATCACCACCAAGGCTCCGCCTTTATCGGCTGCCTTGATGGTGATGGATTTATTACTTTTTAGAATCCCAATCTCCTTACGCTCTGCATATGTTAGATTCGAGCGACTCGATCTCTTCCCCTTTTGTTTCAATTTAGCCAAATCGGCCTTTACTAGTTTACAAAAGGTCTCCACAACAGGATCCGGTGTTGGAGGCACAAAATCACTTTTATTGTGGAGGCCAAACATATCAAGGGAGAGATGTGTCTGGGGATTCAAGGGTACAGTCCTTTCTTTATCTGCAAAAAATACAGCCAACTTTAAACGTCTGAAAAACATGTACAAATCATTATCAATGTTAAACCAATTAGCTCTACTCGTAGGGCAAAAAGAAAGCCCTCTAGAGAGCACCTTAATTTGTAAGTCTGTGAGAGTTAATGAAGAGATATTTACCACCAAAGAGAGAATCTCACTTATTTCTTCCTCATTTTGGACCTCGTCACCGAGCCTTGGTCCCCTCTTCCTGTGTTTCCTGCCACCCCTGTGGCTCCTCCGCCTTCTTGGGATGTCACCGTCTCCTTGGCTAAAAAACGAGTTGTATCCAAAATCGTTACACCGCCTTCATCCGTAGAGTCAGACTCACCACCTGTAAAGCCAAAAGTCGCTTGCGCATTTGCCCCTCTCCGAGTCCTCCTCGTTCTTTTGGGGGCACTTCTAGGGCGTCCAGGCCCTGTTGTAGATCTATTCGGCGCAGGGTTCCTGAATTGCCAGCCGTAAATTCTGCCATTGCTATAATCGTCCATATCTCTAAACCATTTGGATCTTTTAACATCCTCCAGTCCTGTTTTAAATTTGGACAGATTTTCTTCCATCTTGGAGTTAATGTGACTCAAGTCATCAGCTGAGGTGATTGACAGGATAGCGTTTTTTGTCTCATCCGGCTTAGTTTTTAAAATCTCAATCTCTTTCCTCAGGAATTCTATATTCAATAGCATGATGTCAAAGGCATATTTGTTGCCAATCGCTTCAAACTTAGCGCAGAATTGCACATTGCCTGGCATCAGGGTAGGTCTCAAATTAGGCCTTAATCCCCTAGGAATTCTCTTGGCCTTAAAGTACTCTACCAACGTTCCAGCATGCAACTCTAACGAGATGAGGACGTGCACTCTGCTGTCCATAGAGACATTGCCATTATAGGGTGCGGCTTTACTATTTATATTTGATACTTGCATTGTTTGGGTCCTGTTTGGCCTGCATCCTTCTTTTGCATTTTTTTGCATTTTTTGCTATTTTTAAATATGGATATATGTGCTGGTATGAGCAATGGTGAACCAGCGTCTGCCTGTTTTTATTACACCGATGAGGATGCTGCAAGGATCATATTGGACGCTGAGGCGGACAACTCATATTTAAAACAGCCCTCTATTGAAATGCTGAAAAAAAGATGGGAGGCTGAAAGGAAGAAAATCATCTCGTTAGAGTTGCATGCTGGAACGTTGGTAGAGTACTTTAAGGCCAAGAGAATTCCTAGGGGATTAAGGCCTAATTTGAGACCTACCCTGATGCCAGGCAATGTGCAATTCTGCGCTAAGTTTGAAGCGATTGGCAACAAATATGCCTCTGACATCATGCTATTGAATATAGAATTCCTGAGGAAAGAGATTGAGATTTTAAAAACTAAGCAGGATGAGACAAAAAACGCTATCCTGTCAATCACCTCAGCTGATGACTTGAGTCACATTAACTCCAAGATGGAAGAAAATCTGTCCAAATTTAAAACAGGACTGGAGGATGTTAAAAGATCCAAATGGTTTAGAGATATGGACGATTATAGCAATGGCAGAATTTACGGCTGGCAATTCAGGAACCCTGCGCCGAATAGATCTACAACAGGGCCTGGACGCCCTAGAAGTGCCCCCAAAAGAACGAGGAGGCCTCGGAGAGGGGCAAATGCGCAAGCGGCTTTTGGCTTTACAGGTGGTGAGTCTGACTCTACGGATGAAGGCGGTGTAACGATTTTGGATACAACTCGTTTTTTAGCCAAGGAGACGGTGACATCCCAAGAAGGTGGAGGAGCCACAGGGGTGGCAGGAAACACAGGAAGAGGGGACCAAGGCTCGATGACGAGGTCCAAAATGAGGAAGAAATAAGTGAGATTCTCTCTTTGGTGGTAAATATCTCTTCATTAACTCTCACAGACTTACAAATTAAGGTGCTCTCTAGAGGGCTTTCTTTTTGCCCTACGAGTAGAGCTAATTGGTTTAACATTGATAATGATTTGTACATGTTTTTCAGACGTTTAAAGTTGGCTGTATTTTTTGCAGATAAAGAAAGGACTGTACCCTTGAATCCCCAGACACATCTCTCCCTTGATATGTTTGGCCTCCACAATAAAAGTGATTTTGTGCCTCCAACACAGGATCCTGTTGTGGAGACCTTTTGTAAACTAGTAAAGGCCGATTTGGCTAAATTGAAACAAAAGGGGAAGAGATCGAGTCGCTCGAATCTAACATATGCAGAGCGTAAGGAGATTGGGATTCTAAAAAGTAATAAATCCATCACCATCAAGGCAGCCGATAAAGGCGGAGCCTTGGTGGTGATGGACACGGCCCAGTATTTGGATGAGATAAGGTCGCAGCTTTCAGATACAGAGGTCTATGAGAGGCTACAGGTGAACCCAACCCAGAGGTTTAAATCAGAATTGGATACAATAATTGAGGAGGCATTGAATAGTGGCCTAATTGATGCTAAGTTGGCCAAATATCTTACAGTTGAACACACAGTGGTTCCCGTCCTGTACACCCTCCCAAAAATTCATAAGGATCTTCAGAGGCCCCCTGGCCGCCCGATTGTGTCGGGCAGGGGGTCTCTGTGTAATAAAGTGGCAATCTTTTTGGATCATTTACTGAGAAAATTTGCGGTTACTACACCTTCCTATGTGAAGGATACTAGTGATTTCATTAGGTCCTTGGAGGGTGTGCAGGTCGGGGATACCACATGGTTGGTGTCATTTGATGTTACATCTCTATACACTTCCATCGAGCATGCCAGGGGGTTGTCTGCTGTCGGTGTGGCGCTGGCCGGCTCCGACATGGCCCCGGACTGTGCACGGTTCGCCCTGGCGCTGCTGGAGTTCATTCTCGAGAGGAATTTTTTTCTCTTTGGGGATGATTTCTTCCTGCAGCGCCGCGGGACAGCCATGGGGTCCAATGTGGCCCCTACATATGCTAACATCTATATGGCTGTCCTGGAGGGCGAACACGTGTACAAGTCGCAGTTTTGGGGCCGTGTTAGGGGCTGGCGGCGCTACATCGACGACATCTTCCTGGTTTGGGATGGTGATTATGATGAGCTCATACAATTCCACCTTTTTTTGAATAATATCTACCCTGGGTTGGGTTTCACAATGGAGTGCTCTCAGACCAGGATGCAATTTCTGGATACATGCGTCTATAAGAGTGAAGGTTTTTTATATACTGACCTGTTTGTCAAAAAGACAGACAGGAATAATGTTTTACATTTTTCCAGTGAACATCCACGGAGAATGGTGGAGTCCCTCCCATGGAGCCAACTCCTAAAGGTACTGTCACACTAGACGATATCGCTAGCGATCCGTGACGTTGCAGCGTCCTCGCTAGCGATATCGTCCAGTGTGACAGGCAGCAGCGATCAGGCCCCTGCTGGGAGATCGCTGGTCGGGGAAGAAAGTCCAGAACTTTATTTCGTCGCTGGACTCCCCGTAGACATCGCTGAATCGGCGTGTGTGACACCGATTCAGCGATGTCTTCACTGGTAACCAGGGTAAACATCGGGTAACTAAGCGCAGGGCCGCGCTTAGTAACCCGCTGTTTACCCTGGTTTCCAGCGTAAAAAAACAAACAGTACATACTTACATTCAGCTGTCTGTCCCTTGCTGTCTGGTTCCTGCCTTGACTGCTGGCCGTAGTGAAAGCAGAGCACAGCCACAGCAGTGAGTCACCGCTGTGTGACTCACCGCTGTGCTGTGCTTTCACTTTCACTTTGCGGCCAGCAGTCAGTGCAGGGACCAGACGGCAAGGGACAGACAGCTGAATGTAAGTATGTACTGTTTGTTTTTTTACGCTGGTAACCAGGGTAAACATCGGGTTACTAAGCGCGGCCCTGCGCTTAGTTACCCGATGTTTACCCTGGTTACTGGGGACCTCGGGATCGTTGGTCGCTGGAGAGCGGTCTGTGTGACAGCTCTCCAGCGACCAAACAGCGACGCTGCAGCGATCCGGATCGTTGTCGGTATCGCTGCAGCGTCGCTAAGTGTGACGGTACCTTAAGAGTCAGGAGGATTGTCTCGAGTGACTCTCTTATAGATTTGAGGCTTAATGAGATGTGCCAAAAATTTCTGGCGAGAGGATATCCTAAGGAGGACTTGGATACATTCAAAACTAAAGCATTGTCTAAAGGAAGAGATGAGCTCCTTACTCCCAAGGTTGCTATAGAATCTGATAAGAGGATACCATTTGTGACAGCATTTAATGGTTTGAGTGGCCAGATCTCGGATGTGATTCGAAGGCACTGGTCACTTTTGGGGAGGGGACATGACAATGTGAGTGAGTTTCAGTCGCCCCCATTATTCTCATATAGGAGAAATAGAAATCTGAAGGATGAGTTGGTGGTGTCTGATGTGGGCAGCTCAAGGAGGGATCCGCAGACTACTTTAAGCCGTCCGAGCCTGGGTAATTTTCCCTGTCTCGGATGTGCAAGCTGCAATAATTTAATCAAAGGGGCATGTTTTTATCATCCCCACACTGGAAAAAAGTATACGATACGGAAACGATATACATGCAGAAGTAGTTTTGTGGTCTACATCCTTAGCTGCCCGTGTGGTCTCTACTATGTAGGGGAGACCACAATGGAGGTCAAAGCGAGAATTTCAAAGCATAAGAGTACTATTAGAACGAATTTGATTGACCTTCCAGTACCTAGGCACTTCCATGAGTTCGGGCACTCGGTTAATCAGCTCAGATACCGAGTCATTGATGATGTACCTATGCCAAGACGGGGTGGCGATCGGGTCTCTCTTCTGAAGAGAAAAGAATTGAAATGGATCTATGAGCTTGATACTCTCTCTCCAAAAGGCTTAAATATTGATTATCAACAAAGTTGTCTCCTGTAAGGTCCTTTTGGTCATTTGTGGTACCTTATCGGTGTACTATTGTTTTTAATTCTATTATATATTGTTTATTTTTGTTAGGGGTGGTCTCATTAACAGTTGCTTTTTAGATCTGTCCTATATATACAAATGTAGCCTCTTGATCAATTTGATCTGAGGAGAGTGTGGCTATTTGCCTGATATCTACCTTAATCCGTTTTTTTATATATTGTGTTTTTTTCCCCTCCTTTTTCCCTTTTTATGCTTGGATGTATTTTTCCCAGGATAAAAAAATATAGATGTCTATGGAGTTAATGTGCCTGCTCTCGTCAGATCACAAATGCTAAGCAGCTTGAGGCTGGGCAATTACCAACATGGGAGACGGGCTGGGAATCCCTGATATCTACCTTAATCCGTTTTTTATATATTGTGTTTTTTTCCCCTCCTTTTTCCCTTTTTATGCTTGGATGTAGTTTTTCCAGGATAAAAAAATATAGATGTCTATGGAGTTAATGTGCCTGCTCTCGTCAGATCGCAAATGCTAAGCAGCTTGAGGCTGGGCAATTACCAGCATGGGAGACGGGCTGGGAATCCCTGGTACCAAAGGTGTTTGTAATGTATGTATGTCCTTGCAAGGAGTTTTATACGGACTGAGTTTAAGCTATTATGATGGTTGTTTTTTCGGTATATGTCGTTTTTCATTACAGGCCCGTATGAATAGATGTAAATATTTAAAATGACGGATCACATAATATATGAATAGTCGATATTGGGGATAAATATATAAGGTGTCCAGTGGAGAAATGTCATATTGTATACCGTTGTATACTATGGACCTGGAGTGAAAAAATACTATACCTAGCTATGAGCCTGGATGTACTTTTGCGCGTTGATTGTAGCGCTAAGTGACCGCTCACTGGAGTCATCTATTATGAAGAAGTCTATGGAGCATTACTTTGCAGTTGCCGATTAAATAGACTCAGTGTGCTGACTATGCTGGATTCCGTCATTATAGCGCTATGGGACCGCTCACTGGAACCATCTGTCATGAAGAGATTTATGGAGAATTCCTTTGTCATACGCAGTCGCTGACTATATGGACTCAGTGTGCTGATTGTACTGGAGTCTGGGACTGCGACATGCGCATATGAGCTACGGACAGGGATAATGTCACGGACATGTACAATACAATGTGCACCATTGGACAAAAGTGGGCGGTGTTTGTTTACCACTGACATGTGGTCCAGCAGCCTATGAACTAGTGCGGTGAGGAGCACTGCATGCTGGGCATATGTCGATCACATGATTTAAGATTGAGGAGCTGATTGGACTGCTCTTGTTCTGAACACGCCCACAATGCCATGACGATCGTGGATGCAGTACCCGGATTGGTGCGAGTGATATTTGTTTACATTGTGGACTTTGGGGACTTATTGGTGATTTACGAGTGTCACACAATAGTGGCGAGCGATCAGAGGTAGTTGGACTATGTTAGCGGCTAGTATATATAGGGGGCTGGCAATGTGGGACTGTTTTTATATGTATATATGTATGTTGCACTATGATGTATTTTTTCCAGGTATATGGAGCCACACCATTGGTTGCTTGTTAATTAATGGGTTTGGCCTAAGGGTATATAATGGTGGTTGTATTGTCTTTTCACTATGCTTGAAAAAGGTCCACGGACCGAAACGTTGCAGATGGCAGAATAAACTTTGGAGCTGTCTTTTCACAATTGCTGTGGTGCTGTCCTTTTCTTCATGTGCTTCTGGATTTACCTACTGGGATGGATCCCCTGGTGAGGACGTGCACTCTGCTGTCCATAGAGACATTGCCATTATAGGGTGCGGCTTTACTATTTATATTTGATATGTGCCTGTAATAGGCGCGGGCAGAATCGCGATCTGCCCGCGCCTATTAACTAGTTAAATGCCGCTGTCAAACGCAGACAGCGGCATTTAACTACCGCATCCGGCCGGGCGGCCGGAAATGACGGCATCGTCGACCCCCGTCACATGATCGGGGGTCAGCAATGCTTCAGTATTGTAACCATAGAGGTCCTTGAGACCTTTATGGTTACTGATCCCCTGCAGCTGTGAGCGCCAACCTGTGGTCGGCGCTCACAGCACACCTGATTTTCTGCTACACAGCAGCGAACAGCAGATCGCTGCTATGTAGCAGAGCCGATCGTGCTGTGCCTGCTTCTAGCCTCCCATGGAGGCTATTGAAGCATGGCAAAAGTAAAAAAAAAAATTAAAAAAAATGTGAAAAAAAAAATAAAAAAAATAACAGTTTAAATCACCCCCCTTTCGCCCCAATCAAAATAAATCAATAAAAAAAAATTCAAATCTACATATATTTGGTATCGCGGCGTTCAGAATCGCCCGATCTATCAATTAAAAAAAAGCATTAACCTGATCGCTAAACGGGGTAGCGAGAAAAAAATTTGAAACGCCAGAATTACGTTTTTTTGGTCTCCGCGACATTGCATTAAAATGCAATAACGGGCGATCAAAAGAACGTATCTGCACCAAAATGCTATCATTAAAAACGTCATCTCGGCACGCAAAAAATAAGCCCTCAACCGACCCCAGATCATGAAAAATGGAGACGCTACGAGTATCGCAAAATGGCGCAATTTTTTTTTTTTTTAGCAAAGTTTGGAACTTTTTTTTCACTACTTAGGTAAAAAATAACCTAGTCATGTTAGGTGTCTATGAACTCGAACTGACCTGGAGAATCATAATGTCAGGTCAGTTTTAGCATTTAGTGAACCTAGCAAAAAAGCCATACAAAAAACAAGTGTGGGACTGCACTTTTTTTGCGATTTCACTGCACTTGGAATTTTTTTCCCGTTTTCTAGTACACGACATGCTAAAACCAATGATGTCGTTCAAAAGTACAACTTGTCCCGCAAAAAATAAGCCCTCACATGGCCAAATTGACAGAAAAATAAAAAAGTTATGGCTCTGGGAAGGAGGGGAGTGAAAAACGAACACGGAAAAACGAAAAATCCCAAGGTCATGAAGGGGTTAAAAGCTTGAACCTTAGTGCTTTTTACAATTATAGATTTATTTACAGTGGGAAAATAAGTACCGTATATACTCGAGTATAAGCCGACCCGAGTATAAGCCGCCCCCCCCCCCCCCCCCCGCAATTTTGCCACAAAAAACTGGGAAAACTTATTGACTCGAGTATAAGCCTAGGGTGGGAAATGCAGCAGCTACCGGTGAATTTCAAAAATAAAAATAGATGCTCCATACCGTTCATTATTGCCCCATAAGATGCTCCATATAAAGCTGTGCCACATATAATGCTCCATTCTGTTCATTATTGTCCCACAGATGCTCCATATAAAGCTGTGCCATATATGCTCTGCACCGTTCATTATGGCCCCATAGATGCTCCATATGAAGCTGTGCCCCATATATAATGCTCTTCACCGTTCATTATGGCCCCATAGATGCTCCATATAAAGCTGTGCCATATATGCTCTGCACCGTTCATTATGGCCCCATAGATGCTCCATATAAAGCTGTGCCCCACATATAATGCTCTGCACCGTTCATTATGGCCCCATAGATGCTCCTTATAAAGCTGTGCCCCACATATAATGCTCTGCACCGTTCATTATGGCCCCATAGATGCTCCTTATAAAGCTGTGCCATATAGAAAGCTCTGCACCGTTCATTATGGCCCCATAGATGCTCCATATAAAGCTGTGCCATATATAATGCTGCTGCTGCAATAAAAAAAAATAAATCACATACTCCCCTCTCTTCGCTCAGGACTACGTCACCGCACTCTCTGACCTGAGCGTCACTGCCAGAGGACGCTGGAGATGGAGCCGCACCGGAACGAGGAGCAGGTAAATATCGCGCAGCGCTCTCCTCCCCGTATACTTACCTGCTCCCGGCGCGGTCCCTGCAGTCCCTGCTTCTTCCACCGCTGCATCTTCTTCCTGTATTGAGCGGTTACAGTTACCGATCATTACAGTCATGAATATGCGGCTCCACCTCTATGGGAGGTGGAGCTGCATATTCATGACTGTAATGAGCGGTGCCATGTGACCGGTCAATACAGGAAGAAGATGCAGCGCTGGAAGAAGCAGGGACTGCGCCGGAGCAGATAAGTATAACTAGACAGCCCCCGCTCCCCCTCCCCTGCCAACCCCCGGGTATGACTCGAGTATAAGCCGAGAGGGGGACTTTCAGCCCCAAAAAATGGGCTGAAAATCTCGGCTTATACTTGAGTATATACGGTATTTGATACACTTCCGATTTTGCGACTTTTCCCACCTACAAAGAATGGAGGTCTGTAATTTTTATTGTAGGTACACTTCAACTGAGAGAGACAGAATCTAAAAATAAAACCACAAAATCACAGAAATCAAAGTTATTGGAACTTGTTTTTCCATTCTTTAAGAATAACCTCTTTGAGAGCCAAGATGCTGGATGGAGGCTGATGCTCACCTTGTCTCTTCAGAATTCCCAATAGGAGCTCAATTGGGTGCAGATGATGTCTTAATGTTTAAACATATGTGTCATGTTCAGTGGTTGGGTTTCAGCCTCCCTCTAGCTTGGAATTGGAAAATAGGGAAAAAAATGGTGATGTGGTCTAAATACTCACTATTCTAATAATTGTGCACACCACGTATATGTAGTGTTGAGCTGGGTGCAACTGTTAAAGAGTGAAGTTGGTATATAGACATTCTGTGTTTGATGGCGAGCTTTACTACTAAAATTGCTTTTTACTTATATGTATCCATTGCTGCTTTTCATCCTGATAACAGAAATAAACATTTTTTTCCCTCTTGACCCTCATTTGGAAGAACATCTGTTCAGGCAGCCCACAAACTGATCAGATTGAGCTGGCATCTCATCTCAGCTCTGTGCTAAAGCCAAAACTCTGAGCCATCTGGCTGCTCTCTCTAAAGGAAGAAAACTACATTTTAGTTAGTATTTAAAAAAAAGAAGGAGAAGAAAGAAAGAAAAACCCCTTTTCTCTTCATGTGTTTTGCCTAGATATTGATAAGAGGAAATAACAGAAAAGGACAGCGTGCTAATATTAGATTGTGTTTCTGTGCAAGGACAGTATGCAGCTAGGCAGAACAGTAGGTTAAAGAGAGCAGAGAATTTATTTCTAAGCAAAGACCCTCTGGATTATTCCACGGAGCACTACTACCCCAATGAGATCAATGACATCACAGTGCAAACAAGAGAGATGTTTTTCCCCTGCAACTATCTTTCCAGCCCCAGATATAGTTGCTAAATATAGCCAGACACCAAGATTTCCTACATGTCTTCTGCATCTTGTGGGAATAGAAATATATGTCTATTATAGAAACTATCCTTTAATAACTTATAAAATAATATAACCAAGTCACACGGCTGAAATGGAATTTGTCAGTAAAATCAATCCACACTGTATATATGGGCATGCAGATCTTTGACACTATAAATCCATTTACAAATTTATATCTTTTATCTGCTGCTGCATTCCTAAGTAATTAACTCTTTTCATTCATATTCAAATGAGGCATTAAGTGCTCGGGGTGTGACACAGCACTTAACAGGACACTGCCTCCCCAGGTTCTTTCCCCACCAAGGACCAGCCTCTTTAGCTTGACTGATCGCTCACTCTCTGATTTCATGGTCTGGAACCTGACGTCACAGAAAGAAAAAACGCTATTGAACAAGTTAAAGAGGCTGGTGCAAGGCAGGGAAACAACCTGGGGAGGCAGTGACATGTTAAGTGCTCTGTGATGACCAGAGAATTTAACCCCTTAAGCCCCGAGGGTGGTTTGCACGTTAATGACCGGGCCAATTTTTACAATTCTGACCACTGTCCCTTTATGAGGTTATAACTCTGGAACGCTTCAACGGATCTTGGCGATTCTGACATTGTTTTCTCGTGACATATTGTACTTTATGTTAGTGGTAACATTTATTCGATATAACTTGCGTTTATTTGTGAAAAAAACGGAAATTTGGCGAAAATTTAGAAAATTTCGCAATTTTCCAACTTTAAATATTTATGCCCTTAAATCACAGAGATATGTCACGCAAAATACTTAATAAGTAACATTTCCCACATGTCTACTTTACATCAGCACAATTTTGGAACCAAAATTTTTTTTTGTTAGGGAGTTATAAGGGTTAAAAGTTGACCAGCAATTTCTCATTTTTACAACCCCATTTTTTTTTTAGGGACCACATCTCATTTGAAGTCATTTTGAGGGGTCTATATGATAGAAAATACCCAAGTGTGACACCATTCTAAAAACTGCACCCCTCAAGGTGCTCAAAACCACATTCAAGAAGTTTATTAACCCTTCAGGGGTTTCACAGGAATTTTTGGAATGTTTAAATAAAAATTAATATTTAACTTTTTTTCACACAAAATTTATTTCAGCTCCAATTTGTTTTATTTTACCAAGGGTAACAGGATAAAATGGATGCCAAACGTTGTTGTACAATCTGTCCTGAGTACGCTGATACCCCATATGTGGGGGTAAACCACTGTTTGGGCGCATGGCAGAGCTCGGAAGGAAAGGAGCGCCATTTGACTTTTCAATGCAAAATTGACAGGAATTGAGATGGGATGCCATGTTGCGTTTGGAGAGCCCCTGATGTGCCTAAACATTGAAATCCCCACAAGTGACACCATTTTGGAAAGTAGACCCCTAAGGAACTTATCTAGATGTGTAGTGAGCACTTTGACCCAACAAGTGCTTCACAGAAGTTTATAATGCAGAGCCGTAAAAATAAAAAATCATATTTTTTCACAAAAATGATTTTTCGCCACCAATTTTTTATTTTCCCAAGGGTAAGAGAAGAAATTAGACCACAAAAGTTGTTGTGCAATGTGTCCTGAGTGCGACGATACCCCATATGTGGGGGTAAACCACGGTTTGGGCGCATGGCAGAGCTCGGAAGGAAAGGAGCGCCATTTAACTTTTCAATGCAAAATTGACTGGAATTGAGATGGGACGCCATGTTGCGTTTGGAGAGCCCCTGATGTGCCTAAACATTAAAACCCCCCACAAGTGACACCATTTTGGAAACTAGACCCCCTAAGGAACTTATCTAGATGTGTTTTGAGAGCTTTGAACCCCCAAGTGTTTCACTACAGTTTATAACGCAGAGCCAGTTAAAATATTTTATTTTTTTTCGCAAAAATTATTTTTTAGCCCCCAGTTTTGTATTTTCACAAGGGTAACAGAATAAATTGGACCCCAAAAGTTGTTGTCCAATTTGTCCTGAGTACGCTGATACCCAATATGTGGGGGGGAACCACTGTTTGGGCGCATGGCAGAGCTCGGAAGGGAAGGAGCGCCATTTGGAATGCAGACTTAGATGGATTGGTCTGCAGGAGTCACGTTGCATTTGCAGAGCCCCTGATGTACCCAAACAGTACAAACCCCCCACAAGTGACCCCATATAAGAAACTAGACCTCCCAAGGAACTTATCTAGATGTGTTGTGAAAACTTTGAACCCCCAAGTGTTTCACTACAGTTTATAACGCAGAGCCGTGAAAATAAAAAATCCTTTTTTTTCCCACAAAAATGATTTTTAGCCCCCCAAATTTTTATTTTCCCAAGGATAACAAGAGAACTTGGACCCAAAAAGTTGTTGTCCAATTTGTCTCGAGTACAATGATACCCAATATGTTGGGGTAAACCCCTGTTTGGGCACACGGGAGAGCTCGGAAGTGAAGGAGCACTGTTTTACTTTTTCAATGCAGAATTGGCTGGAATTGAGATCGGACGCCATGTCGCGTTTGGAGAGCCCCTGATGTGCCTAAACAGTGGAAACCCCCCAATTATAAATGAAACCCTAATCCAAACGCACCCCTAACCCTAATCCCAACTGTAACCCTAACCACACACCTAACCCTGACACACCCCTAATTCTAATCCCAACCCTAATCCCAACTGTAAATGTAATCCAAACCCTAACCCTAACCCTAGCCCTAATGGGAAAATGGAAATAAATACATTTTTTTTTAATCTTATTATTTTTCCCTAAGGCTAGGTTCACATTGCGTTAGGGAAATCCGTTTAGCGCTAGCGGATTGCGCTAACGCAATGTCTTTTTAGGTGTCGTGTTTAGTGGTCGCGTTAACGTCCCCGCTTTGGAAGATCGGGGATCGGACCTCGGGCGCACCGCGGACGCTGCAAGCAGCGTCCGAGGCGCGCCACAAAAGAACGGCACCTTGCTAGCGCGAGCCGAAAATGGCACGCTCTAGCGATGCGCTACACCCGAAAATCACATTGCTGTCAATGGGTGTGCTAACGGACCCGTTGCACGGCGTTAATTGTGACATTTTCGCCGTGCAACGCTGTCCGTTAGCGTTAACCCATTAACGCAATGTGAACCTAGCCTAACTAAGGGGGTGATGAAGGGGGGTTTGATTTACTTTTATAGCGTTTTTTATATCGGATTTTTATGATTGGCAGCCGTCACACACTAAAAGACGCTTTTTATAGCAAAAAAGTTTTTGCGTCTCCACATTTTGAGACCTATAATATTTCCATATTTTGGTCCACAGAGTCATGTGAGGTCTTGCTTTTTGCGGGACGAGTTGACGTTTTTATCGGTAACATTTTCGGACACGTGACAGTTTTTGATCGCTTTTTATTCCGATTTTTTGTGAGGCAGAATGACCAAAAACCAGCTATTCATGAATTTCTTTTGGGAGAGGCGTTTATACCGTTCCGCGTTTGGTAAAATTGATGAAGCAGTTTTATTCTTCGGGTCAGTACGATTACAGCGATACCTCATTTATATCATTTTTTTTATGTTTTGGCGCTTTTATACGATAAAAGCTATTTTATAGAAAAAATAATTATTTTGGCATCGCTTTATTCGGAGGACTATAACTTTTTTATTTTTTTGCTGATGATGCTATATGGCGGCTCGTTTTTTGCGGGACAAGATGACGTTTTCAGAGATACCATGGTTATTTATATCCGTCTTTTTGATCGCGTGTTATTCCACTTTTTGTTCAGCGTTATGATAATAAAGCGTTGTTTTTTGGCTCGTTTTTTTTTTTTTTTTCTTACGGTGTTCACTGAAGGGGTTAACTAGTGGGCCAGTTTTATAGGTCGGGTCGTTACGGACACGGCGATACTAAATATGTGTACTTTTATTGTTTTTTTTTTAGATAAAGAAATGTATTTATGGGAATAATATTTTTTTTTTTTCTTCTTTATTTAGGATTTTTTTTTTTGACACGTGTGGAAATTTTTTTTTTTTTACTTTTTCACTTTGTCCCAGGGGGGGACATCACAGATCACCGATCTGAAAGTGTGCACAGCACTCTGTCAGATCGGTGATCTGACATACAGCCGGGCAGGATTAGAGCTGCAGCTGCAGCCTGATCCTGACCCGGAAGTGCTCCCTGCAGGACCCGGATGCAGCCCCGCGGCCATTTTGGATCCGGGGACTGCAGGGAGAAGACGCTCGGTACACGGTGAGTACATCACCGTGTACCGATCGTCTCAGGGAAGCCCGCAGGGAGCCCCCTCCCTGCGCGATGCTTCCCTGCACCGCCGGCACATCGCGATCATCTTTGATCACGGTGTGCCGGGGGTTAATGTGCCGGGAGTGGTCCGTGACCGCCCCTGGCACATAGTGCCGGATGTCAGCTGCGATAGGCAGCTGACACCCGGCCGCGCTCCCCCCGTGAGCGCGGCCGATCGCATATGACGTACTATCCCGCCACTGGGAATTAAGTCCCAGGTCACCTGGACGGGATAGTACGTCATATGGGATTAAGGGGTTAAAGCCTCATTTGCATATAAATGAAAAACACTAATTTCTCAGGAATGCAGCAACAGATTGAAGATATAAAGGTGTTAAGAAATTTAAGTTTCAAAAACCTCGTCTCCCGGTACTTTCCTGCAACCTCCGATCCTCACAAGATCTCCTTCTCTATTTCCCTCTTATCTCCTCTTCCCACAATCACATACAAGATTTATCTCGCGCATCACCCCTACTCTGAAACCCTCTACCACAACATATCAGACTCTCACCTACCATTGAAACCTTCAAAAAGAACCTGAAGACCTACCTCTTCCGGCAAGCCTACAACCTGCAGTAACCACCGATCGACCAAACCACTGCACGACCAGTTCTATCCTCACCTACTGTATCCTCACCCATCCCTTGTAGATTGTGAGCCCTCGCAGGCGGGGTCCTCTCTCCTCCTGTACCAGCTGTGACTTGTATTGTTCAAGATTATTGTACTTGTTTTTATTATGTATACCCATCCTCACATGTAAAGCGCCATGGAATAAATGGCGCTATAATAAAAATAATAATAAAAAACCTGCATGCGGTTTGGGGGTGGGTGAATGATCTCACTGATATTTCCTTTAAAACAATGCCAACAGAATTAAGAATATTCATGTCTTACATTAACTACTCAAGCTGCTTCCACAGCATTGAGGGTATGTTTCCATGGTCAGGATTGGCTCAGTGTTTGCTCAGGATTTGACACGGGTGATATCTGCATCTGAGGTCACCTGCGTTTTTGATGCATTTTTTCATTACATGCGTTTTTTTTGCCACTTAAAATAAAGCTTATCGAAAGTTGGCTTCTGTGAAGTAAAAAAAGTGATTTCCTGTTTGCAGATAGGGTACGTGCACACAGTCAGTAAACGCTGCAGATTGGACGCTGCATACATCTGCAGCGTCCAACCAGCAGCGGCCAGATGTTACAACATAATAACAGCGGTCACTATTCGCTCAAAGACGCAGGCGGTAGACCTGCGTAAACGGACATGCGGCACATCTTTCCAAATCTCAGCATGTCTATTTACGATACAGAGACGATCTGTCCCCACAGTTTCCCATAGACTACCATTAGGTAAAACCGCATCTAATTATTGGTCACATGTAATAACTGCGGGAACGCAGCTTACTACGCATGCGTACTAATTTACATATGTTGAATCTGGTGTCACATCCGGAAGTTCGTGATGGGCCGATGTCACACTTGTAGAAATACATGCAGCCGCACACTCCGGTCCCGAGTGCCGGGTGTTGATGCGAGAGACTTGCACGAGTTTCTCACATCACACTCGCAAGTGTGACACCAGCCACATAGGAATATGTAATGTCCTTTTCTTTGTTACTAGTTTAAAAAAAAAAAATTTGTGTCGGCTCCTGCACAATTTTCAAAGCCAGCAGAGGGAAAGCCAGCGACTGGGGGCCAATGTTTATAGCCTGGGAAGGGGGTGATACCCATGGAGCTTCACAGGCTATTAATATCAGCTCACAGCTGTATACTTAGCCTTAACTGGCTATTAAAATAGGGGGACCCCCACAAAAAAATGATGTGGGTCCCCCTATAATTAATAACCAACAAAGGCTAGGCAGACAGCTGCGGGCTGCTATTAATAGCCTAGGAAGGGACCATGGATATTGGCTCCCCACAGCTACAAACACCAGCTCTCAGCTGCCCCAGAAATTGCTCATCTCTAAGATGCTCCAATTACGGCACTTAGCCTCGCTTTTGTCACTTGCCCTGTAGCGGTGGCAAGTGGGGTAATAGTTTGGGGGTTAATGTCACCTTTGTAACTTAAGGTGACATCAAGCCCATTAGTAATGGAAAGGCGTCAAGACACCTACCCATTACTAATCCTATGGTTGTTAAGGGGTTAAATAATGAAAGCCAGAATAAAGTCTTTTAATGAAATAAAACACAACATAGTTTTCCCATCTTTAGGCTATGTGCACACGTTGCAGATTTGACTGTGGAATTTTCTGTGCAGATTCTGCATTTCTTGGCAGAAAACGCAGGTCAGAATCTGCGCCTTTTTTTGGTATGTGCACACGTTGCAGATTTTTGTGCGGATTTCTTCCTTTTTTTCTCCCTGCAGATTTTGATTATGGAATGGGTGCAGAAACGCAGCAGATCTGCACAAAGAAGTGACATGGTCCTTTTTTGAATCTGCTGCGTTTTCCGTTCAGATTTTTCCGCGAAATTAGCACAGCATTTTTTTTTTGCCATTGATTTACATTGTACTGTAAATCACTTGCAGATCTGCAGCGTTTCTGCGTGGAAAAAAAAGCTGCAGATCTGCAACGTGTGCACATAGCCTTATTGTTCTGCTAATTCCCCGAATCCCTCAATCTCCTGCAAAAAAAATAAATACTGTATATACTCGAGTATAAGTCGAGATTTTCAGCCCAAATTTTTGGGCTGAAAGTGCCCCTCTCGGCTTATACTCGAGTCACGGTCGGCGGTGGGGTCGGCGGGTGAGGGGGTGAGGGCGCTGAGGCATACTCACCTAGTCCCAGCGATCCTGGCGCTCCCCCTGCCGTCCCACGGTCTTCGGTGCTGCAGTTCTTCCTCTATCAGCGGTCACGTGGGACCGCTCAATAGAGAAATGAATAGGCGGCTCCACCTCCCATAGGGGTGGAGCCGCCTATTCATTTCTCTAATCAGCGGTAACGGTAACCGCTGATAGAGGAAGAAGCTGCGGCACCGAAGACAGCTGTCCGGGAGAAGGAGCCAGACGCCAGGACCAGGTAAGTATGTAATATTCACCTGTCCGCGTTCCAGCCGCCGGGCGCCGCTCCATCTTCCTGGCGTCGCTCCATCTTCCCGGCGTCTCTGCGCTCTGACTGTTCAGGTCAGAGGGCGCGATGACGCATATAGTGTGCGCGGCGCCCTCTGCCTGATCAGTCAAAGCGGAGACGCCGGGACGAGACGCCGGAACGAGACGCCGGGAGCTGCAAGCAAGAGAGGTGAGTATGTGTTTTTTTGTTTTTTTTTTTACTGCAGCAGCAGCGACAATGGCAGAGCTTTCTATGGGGCAATATGAACGGTGCAAGAGCACTATATGGGGCAGAGCTTTCTATGGGGCAATATGAACGGTGCAAGAGCACTATATGGGGCAGAGCTTTCTATGGGGCAATATGAACGGTGCAAGAGCACTATATGGGGCAGAGCTTTCTATGGGGCAATATGAACGGTGCAAGAGCACTATATGGGGCAGAGCTTTCTATGGGGCAATATGAACGATGCAAGAGCACTATATGGGGCAGAGCTTTCTAAGGGGCAATATGAACGGTGCAAGAGCACTATATGGGGCAGAGCTTTCTATGGGGCAATATGAACGGTGCAAGAGCACTATATGGGGCAGAGCTTTCTATGGGGCAATATGAACGGTGCAAGAGCACTATATGGGGCAGAGCTTTCTATGGGGCAATATGAACGGTGCAAGAGCACTATATGGGGCAGAGCTATAGGGCAATAATGAACGGTGCAGAGCACTATATGGGGCACAGCTATAGGGCAATAATGAACGGTGCAGAGCACTATATGGGGCACAGCTATATGGCAATAATGAACGGCGCAGAGCACTATATGGGGCACAGCTATAGGGCAATAATGAACGGCGCAGAGCACTATATGGGGCAGAGCTATAGGGCAATAATGAACGGTGCAGAGCACTATATGGGGCACAGCTATAGGGCAATAATGAACGGCGCAGAGCACTATATGGGGCACAGCTATAGGGCAATAATGAACGGCGCAGAGCACTATATGGCACAGCTATGGGGAAATAATGATCTATTTTATTTTTATTATTGAAATTCACAGGTAGCTGCTGCATTTCCACCCTACGCTTATACTCGAGTCAATAAGTTTTCCCAGTTTTTTGTGGCAAAATTAGGGGGGTCGGCTTATACTCGGGTCGGCTTATACTCGAGTATATACGGTAAATAAATCAACACAAATACTTCCTGTCCGACGTAGTCCTTAACCCTTTAATCCCATTTGACGTACTATCCTGTCAAGGTGACCTGGGATTTAATTCCCAGGGACGTGATAGTATGTCACAGCGATCGGCCACTCTCACAGGGGGAGCGCAGCTGATCGCGGCCGGGTGTCAGCTGACTATCGCATCTGATATCGGGCACTATGTGCCAGGAGCGGTCACGGACCGCCCCCGGCACAATAACCCTTGGCACACTGCGATCAAACATGATCGCAGAGTTCTGGGGGCATAGGGAAGCATTGCGTAGGGAGGGGGCTCCCTGCGGGCTTCCCTGAGACCCTCAGTACAAGGCGATGTGCACACCTTGTACCGAGCGTCTCCTCCCTGCAGGCCCCGGATCCAAAATGGCCGCGGGGCTGCATCAGGGTCCTGCAGGGAGGTGGCTTAACAAGCACCTGCTCAGAGCAAGCGCTGGTAAGCCTGCAGCCCTGCATGTCAGATCGCTGATCTGACACAGTGCTCTGCAAAGAGTCAGATCAGCGATCTGACCTTATAACATGATGCTTCCCCTCCCCTCCCCCGGGCAATGTTATAAAGAAAAAAATATATATATTTTTAAAGAAATTACTAAATAAAAACAAAATATATACCGTATATATTGTTCCCAAAAATACATTTCTTTATCCAAATAAAAAAAACAAATAATAAAAATGCACATATTTAGCGTCACCAAGTCTTAACGACTCGACCTACAAAACTGTCTCACTAGTTAACCCCTTCAGTTAACACCGTAAAAAAAACGAGGCAAAAAACGACGCTTTATTATCATACCGCAGAACAAAAAGTGGAATAGCACGCGATCAAAAAGACGGATATAAATAACCATGGTACCACTGAAAACGTCATCTTGTCTCGCAAAAAAATGAGGCGCCATACAGCGTTATCAGTGAAAAAATAAAAAAAGTTATAGTCCTCAGAATAAAGCGATGCAAAAATAATAATTTTTTCTATAAAATAGCTTTTATTGTATAAAAGCACCAAAACATAAAAAAATATATAAATGAGGTATCGCTGTAATCGTACTGACCTGAAGAATAAAACTGCTTTATCCATTTTACCAAACGTGGAACGGTATAAACGCCCCCACCCTCCCCCTTTGCCCCCCCCCAAAAGAAATTCATGAATAGCTGTTTTTTGGTCATACTGCCTCACAAAAATCAGAATAAAAAGCGATCAAAAAAATGTCACGTGTCTGAAAATGTTACCAATAAAAACGTCAACTCTTCCCGCAAAAAACAAGACCTCACATGACTTGGTGGACCAAAATATGGAAAAATTATAGCTCTCAAAATGTGGTAATGCAAAAAAATATTTTTTGCAATAAAAAGCGTCTTTTAGTGTGTGACGGCTGCCAGTCATAAAAATCCGCTAACAAACCCGCTATAAAAGTAAATCAAACCCCCCATCATCACCCCCTTAGTTAGGGAAAAATAAAAAAATTAAAAAAAATGTATTTATTTCCATTTTCCCATTAGGGTTAGGGCTAGGGTTAGGATTACATTTATGGTTGGGATTAGGGTTAGGGGTGTGTCAGGGTTAGGCGTGTGGTTAGGGTTGGGATAAGGGGTGTTTTGGAGTTGGGGTTAGGGATGTGGTTAGGATTAGGGGTGTGTTTGGGTTAGGGTTTCAGTTAGAATTGGGGGTTTCCACTGTTTAGGCACATCAGGGCTCTCCAAACGCGACATGGCGTCCGATCTCAATTGCAGCCAATTCTGCGTTGAAAAAGTTAAACAGTGCTCCTTCCCTTCCGAGCTCTCTCGTGCGCCCAAACAGGGGTTTACCCCAACATATGGGGCATCAGCGTACTCCGGACAAATTGGACAACTTCTGGGGTCCAATTTCTCTTGTTACCCTTGGGGAAAAAAAATTGGGAGGGGCTAAAAAAAACATTTTTGTAGGAAAAAAATGATTTTTTATTTTCACGGCTCTGCGTTGTAAACTGTAGGGAAACACTTGGGGGTTCAAAGTTCTCACAACACATCTAGATAAGTACTTTGGGGGGTCTAGTTTCCAATATGGGGTCACTTGTGGGGGTTTCTACTGTTTAGGTACATTAGGGGCTCTGCAAACGCAATGTGATGCCTGCAGACCATTCCATCTAAGTCTGCATTCCAAATGGCGCTCCTTCCCTTCCGAGCTCTGCCATGCGCCGAAAAGGTGGTTACCCCCCACATATGGGGTATCAGCGTACTCAGGACAAATTGCACAACAACTTTTGCGGTCCAATTTCTCCTGTTACCATTGGGAAAATACAAAACTGGGGGCTAAAAAATAATATTTGTGCAAAAAAAAAAGAATTTTTATTTTCACGGCTCTGCGTCATAAACTGTAGTGAAACACTTGGGGGTTCAAAGCTCTCACAACACATCTAGATAAGATCCTTAGGGGGGTCTACTTTCCAAAATGGTGCCCCTGTGGGGGGTTTCAATGTTTAGGCACATCAGGGGCTCTCCAAATGCAACATGGCGTCCCATCTTAATTCCAGCCAAATTTGCATTGAAAAGTCAAACGGCGCTCCTTCCCTTCCGATCTCTGCCATGCACCCAAACAGTGGTTTATCCCCACATATGGGGTATCAGCGTACTCCGGACAAATTGCACAACAACTTTCGGGGTACAATTTCTTCTGGTAACCTTGGAAAAATAAAAAATTGGGGGCGAAAATTTCATTTTTGTGAAAAAAGATTATTTTTTATTTTTACGACTCTACATTATAAACTTCTGTGAATCACTTAGTGTGTCAAAGTGCTCACCACACATCTAGATAAGTTCCTTAGGGGTCTACTTTCCAAAATGGTGTCACTTGTGGGGGGTTTCAATGTTTAGGCACATTAGTGGCTCTCCAAACGCAACATGGCGCCCCATCTCATTTCCAGCCAATTTTGCATTGAAAAGTCAAATGGCGCTCCTTCCCTTCCGAGCTCTGCCATGCGCCCAAACAGTGGTTTACCCCTATATATGGGGTATTGGGGTACTCAGGACAAATTGTACAACAACTTTTGGGGTCCATTTTCTCCTGTTACCCTTGGTAAAATAAAACAAATTGGAGCTGAAGTAAATTTTTTGTGAAAAAAAATTAAATGTTCAAATTGGCCCGGTCATTAACGTGCAAACCACCCTCGGGGCTTAAACAGTTAATTACGAGTGTGCCACGACGAGCCCAGCTCTGCTACAACTGGATGTCTGACATACAGATGTGGCAGAGCTTATAGATGACCACCGGACATAACTCTCCGGCGGTCACCTGCACTGCAGTATTCTCACAATCAGCTGATCAGCTGACCGTGAGAATCAGCCTAGTGACCGGAAGTAACCCCAGCGGTCACGTGCACGACAGTTCTCACGGTGAGCTCATTCATTGCGAGAACTGCTGTGGACGCGGACTTCCAGCGGTCACAAGGTAAGAGATTATGTAAATTAGTTTGCATGCGTAGTAAGCTGCGTTTAGGCAGTTACTACGCATGAGACTAATAATTAGATGCGGTTTTACTGCATCTAATGTTAGTCTACGGAAAATTTACGTTGTGGGGACAGAGCGTCACCGCATCGTAAATAGACATGCTGCGGTCTGGAAAGACGCTCCGCATGTCTGCCGCCTGTGTCCCCTCCACTATGCTGTAACAGCTTTTCCTGACCGTGGAAAACATACCCCAAGTCAGGACACCAAAGCAACGAAAATGTACTAAAATGAGATTTTATTGCCCTAACACACAAATAAGTAATGGCAGTAAAAAAACAAACCGGTTAAACATTCCAAAATATCCATTAGATATAATGGTATCACAAACTCCTTTTCAAAAGCAGAAACAATAGATAGTAACCCACCATGACATTTTCAACAGCTTCAGATAAATACCAATAAGGCTACATTCACACATTGTTTCATTGGCATACTTTGCATTTTTTATGCCACTTTTTTTTTTTGCATTGTTTATCTATTGCACTGTAACTTGGGCATCCATAACAGCCCTAGTTACAGGAAAAAAACAGCCTCCTTCAGTGCTATAAGATACTGGCAGAGCTGATCTGGGCCTGCTAGGACTGAGCATATGTGCTGTGCTGTGCTGTGCTGGACATACAGTGGGGCAAAAAAGTATTTAGTCAGTCAGCAATAGTGCAAGTTCCACCACTTAAAAAGATGAGAGGCGTCTGTAATTTACATCATAGGTAGACCTCAACTATGGGAGACAAACTGAGAAAAAAAAATCCAGAAAATCACATTGTCTGTTTTTTTTTTACATTTTATTTGCATATTATGGTGGAAAATAAGTATTTGGTCAGAAACAAAATTTCATCTCAATACTTTGTAATATATCCTTTGTTGGCAATGACAGAGGTCAAACGTTTTCTGTAAGTCTTCACAAGGTTGCCACACACTGTTGTTGGTATGTTGGCCCATTCCTCCATGCAGATCTCCTCTAGAGCAGTGATGTTTTTGGCTTTTCGCTTGGCAACACGGACTTTCAACTCCCTCCAAAGGTTTTCTATAGGGTTGAGATCTGGAGACTGGCTAGGCCACTCCAGGACCTTGAAATGCTTCTTACGCAGCCACTCCTTCGTTGCCCTGGCGGTGTGCTTTGGATCATTGTCATGTTGAAAGACCCAGCCACGTTTCATCTTCAATGCCCTTGCTGATGGAAGGAGGTTTGCACTCAAAATCTCACGATACATGGCCCCATTCATTCTTTCATGTACCCGGATCAGTCGTCCTGGCCCCTTTGCAGAGAAACAGCCCCAAAGCATGATGTTTCCACCACCATGCTTTACAGTAGGTATGGTGTTTGATGGATGCAACTCAGTATTCTTTTTCCTCCAAACACGACAAGTTGTGTTTCTACCAAACCGTTCCAGTTTGGTTTCATCAGACCATAGGACATTCTCCCAAAACTCCTCTGGATCATCCAAATGCTCTCTGTGTGTTACTTATGGTAGGGCCTTGTTACATTGGTCCCAGCTCTCTGCAGTTCATTCACTAGGTCCCCCAGCGTGGTTCTGGGATTTTTGCTCACCGTTCTTGTGATCATTCTGACCCCACGGGGTGGGATTTTGCGTGGAGCCCCAGATCGAGGGAGATTATCAGTGGTCTTGTATGTCTTCCATTTTCTAATTATTGCTCCCACTGTTGATTTCTTCACTCCAAGCTGGTTGGCTATTGCAGATTCAGTCTTCCCAGCCTGGTGCAGGGCTACAATTTTGTTTCTGGTGTCCTTTGACAGCTCTTTGGTCTTCACCATAGTGGAGTTTGGAGTCAGACTGTTTGAGGGTGTGCACAGGTGTCTTTTTATACTGATAACAAGTTTAAAAGGTGCCATTACTACAGGTAATGAGTGGAGGAAAGAGGAGACTCTTAAAGAAGAAGTTACAGGTCTGTGAGAGCCAGAAATCTTAATTGTTTGTTTCTGACCAAATACTTATTTTCCATCATAATATGCAAAAAAAATGTTAAAAAAACAGACAATGTGATTTTCTGGATTTTTTTTTCTCAGTTTGTCTCCCATAGTTGAGGTCTACCTATGATGTAAATTACAGACGCCTCTCATCTTTTTAAGTGGTGGAACTTGCACTATTGCTGACTGACTAAACACTTTTTTGCCCCACTGTATGCCCAGCGATCCTGTGACTGGTGTTTCTGTGATCTTAGTGTCCTAGCTTTGCCAGATATCAAGTGACTAGATCTGCCCCTGATAGATTGCTGGTGCTTTAACCCCACACAATAAATTTACAATGGCACTGAGTTAAAGGCCGGGAACAAGAGCTGTAAATTTGCCACTTGGTCATTAACAAGTTAAAGACAGATTACAAAAACTGATGCAAAACAAACGTAAAACAGATTCAAATGGAGACAAATACAAATGACACATGAAAGGAAAACGAAAAATGTAAAAACAAAAATGTGAACATAGCCAAAGACCAGTTCCAAGAGTCTGCTATACACAGTTCAAGCACGAACAGTAGTGTCCAGACTGCCCATGGGTCTCCTAATCCTAAACAAACAGCCTCATAGAAGTTTGTAAGCGTCTACTGCGTTCAGGTCAGGAGACCTGCAGCCAGCTGGACACTGCGGTATCTACTTGGACCAAGAATGACAGGCATGAGAAACTGGCCATGAGAGGAAAAAGAACAAAAAAAAAAACACATTTCAAGGTTCAATTCTGTGATAGTCCAGTACAAATGCAAATTGGAGAAAGCACCCTAAAGGTACCGTCACATTTAGCGACGCTTCAGCGATCTAGACAACGATGCCGATCGCTGCAACGTCGCTGTGTGGTCACTGGAGAGCTGTCACACAGACAGCTCTCCAGCGACCAACTATGCGAAGTCCCCTGGTAACCAGGGTAAACATCGGGTTACTAAGTGCAGGGCCGCGCTTAGTAACCCGATGTTTACCCTGGTTACCAGTGTAAATGTAAAAAAAAAAAACAGTACATACTTACATTCCGGTGTCTGTCCCCCGGCGCTCTGCTTCCTGCACTGACTGTGAGCGCCGGCCGGCCATAAAGCAGAGCGGTGACGTCACCGCTGTGCTTTACGGCCGGCCGGCGCTGACAGTGCAGGGAAGCAGAGCGTCGGGGGACAGACACCGGAATGTAAGTATGTAGTGTTTGTTTTTCTTACATTTACACTGGTAACCAGGGTAAATATCGGGTTACTAAGCGCGGCCCTGCGCTTAGTAACCCGATGTTTACCCTGGTTACCAGTGAAGACATCGCTGAATCGGCGTCACACACGCCGATTCAGCGATGTCTGCGGGAGATCCAGCGACGAAAGAAAGTTCTGGCCTTTCTGCTCTGACCAACGATGTCACAGCAGGATCCAGATCGCTGCTGCGTGTCTAACACAACGATATCGCTATCCAGGATGCTGCAACGTCACGGATCGCTAGCGATATCGTTGTTAAATTGTTCAGTGTGAAGGTACCTTTAAGGCCAACCAAGAGGTCCTAATCAAAGGACCTAGAAAATAAGTTGAGGGCCTGCTGCCCCGAGTAAAAATGAGCACAGAGTGTAAAAGAAAAAAAAATATGTAGCAATTCAAAGATTGAGAGATAAACTTTCATTTTTATCTCATAAAGCAATAGCACACAATAAGCAACTTTGTAATATACCTTGTAAGAGAAATTTGCTTCTTTCTCCACCTGGATTGATCTTTCAGTCTTAATTCATAGGTAAAATCTGTTGTCACTGAATACAGATTTTACCTCTGAATTGAGAATTTTGAAAATGAATGACCAATCCAAAGAGAAAGAAGCAGAATTTTCTGTTAAGGCATATTACAAACTATAAAGTTTCTTATTTTCATGTGTGCAATTGATTTATGGGAAAAAAAATAAAGAATGGTAATTCTATAAATTAAATGCCAGTTTAAACAAATCACACACCTACCGGATGTGTGATAAATAAAAGATCAGTATAGGCTCAACAAACAGGCTCTCCATGCATGTGTGGTCACAGTCACACAGCCGAGACACATGCAGCGCTATAGCTATTCAGATAAGCACTTATCCGAAGCTATTCGATCAACCCTAGTTTGGTGTGAAATGATGTCCAATTTGCCTTTTTTCCTGTTTTTCCAACATACACAAAAGGAAATAAGCATGCATATAAAAAAACATAATTGTATTGTAATTGCAATAATTTTCAGGGAAAAATACTTCATTTTCTGAAACAATTTCAAGGGTGCGAACACTTTCAGCCATGACTGTATACGTTTTTGATAGTCTATAATATGGGGCTCGATATCTAGAAATAACATGTTTGAGTGTTTTGAAAGGTCTCTGACTAAATGTACAAAGCCAGGTGAGATGGAGAAAATGTTACGAAATTTCGATTTATGAAACAATATATTAAATCAGAGATATATGAATGGGTATTCAACTGGAACATGAAATAAGCCATTGAGACTTGTGAACGGCTAATTTATACATGAGTGTTCTTACTATTTTTAGATTTCTAATCAAACAACAATGTATGAAATATAGCATGGGATTGTCTAGGAGGATTTTTAGGGGACTAGTCATAGGTGCTGCCGGATAACATTAGGTGCTATCAGTACCAGGTTATTATTAGTAAAAGTGAATCCATCCATAGTCTAAACTCGCTAAACATTGTCCTTCCTATACTAAGCTTTTTAATATACCGTATATACTTGAGTGTAAGCTGAGATTTTCAGCCCCCCTCTCGGCTTATACTCGAGTCATATCCAGGGATCGGCAGGGGAGGGGGAGCGGAGCTGTGTAATAATACTCACCTGCTCTTGTCGCGGTCCATGCACGTCTTTTCTCCAGTGCCGGCAGCTTCTTCCTGTAGTGAGCGGTCACATGGTACCGCTCATTACAGTAATGAGTATGGACCCCACTCCCATAGGGGTGGAGCCGCATATTCATTACTGTAATGAGTGGTACCATGTGACCGCTCACTACAGGAAGAAGCCGCCGGCGCCGGGGAAAAGACGTGCAGGGACCGCGCCAGGAGCCGGTGAGTATGGCGGGACAGTGCACGATATTCACCTGCTACCCGTTCCACCATCGGCGCCGCTGCAGTGACACTCAGGTCAGGGGGCGCGATGACGCGATTAGTGCGTGCCGTCCTCTGCCTGAGCATCAGTGGCAGTGCAGAAGACGGGAAGACACAGGCACGCCGATGGTGGAACGGAAAAGTTGAGTATAGCAAGTGCCGGGGGCCTGAGAGGTGAGTATGTGATTTTATTAATCGCAGCAACAGCATATGGGGCAAATATCTGTATGGAGCATCTTATGGGGCCATGTGCAGCATTACATGGGGCAAATATCTGTTTGGAGCACCTTATGGGACCATGTGCAGCACTACTGTATATGGGGCAATTATCTGTATGGAGCATCTTATGGGGCCATGTGCAGCATTATATGGGGCAAATATCTGTATGGGGCCCATGTGCAGCGTTATATGGGGCAAATATCTGTATGGGGCCATGTGCAGCGTTATATGGGGCAAATATCTGTATGGAGCATCTTATGGGGCCATGTGCAGCATTATATGGTGCAAATATCTGTATGGGGCCATGTGCAGCGTTATATGGGGCAAATATCTGTATGGAGCATCTTATGGGGCCATGTGCAGCATTATATGGTGCAAATATCTGTATGGGGCCATGTGCAGCGTTATATGGGGCAAATATCTGTATGGAGCATCTTATGGGGCCATGTGCAGCATTATACGGGACAATTATCTGTATGGAGCATCTTATGGGGACATGTGCAGCATTATATGGTGCAAATATCTGTATGGGGCCATGTGCAGCGTTATATGGGGCAAATATCTGTATGGAGCATCTTATGGGGCCATATGCAGCATTATATGGGGCAACTATCTGTATGGAGCATCTTATGGGGCCATGTGCAGCATTACATGGGGCAAATATCTGTATGGAACATCTTATGAGGCCATAATCCACATTTGTGGAGCATTATACGGGGCAAATGTGTCTATGGAGCATCTTATGGGGCCATAATCAGCATTTGTGCAGTATTATATGGGGCATATTTTAATATGGAGCATCTTATGGAGCCCATCATAAACTGCATGGAGCATTATATGGGACGTATTTTGTATGGAGAATCTTATGGGGCCATCATGAACTTTATGGAGCATTATATGGGGCTCCTGATTCAACATGGATATTCAAAAACACAAACTACCGATGTCTCAATTAACTTTACTTTTATTGGTATCTATTTTTATTTTTGAAATTTACTAGTAGCTGCTGCATTTTCCACCCTAGGCTTATACTCGAGTCATTAAGTTTTCCCAGTTTTTTGTGGCAAAATTGGGGGGGGTAGGATTATACTCGGGTCGGCTTATACTCGAGTATATACGGTCAGAATGTGTCTCAACACAATGGCAGACAAAGTGGGTGGATATTTACCATTTCAATATGTGAATAAAAAACAGATCAGACAAACAATTTGTTGTGAAATCTCAGAGAACTTTTTCCATCGCTATTTGCCATTTTCTTGCGGTGATTAAAAGACTTGGTCACAAAATCAGTCAGTATGTGGCCAGATTACTAATGGATATTCTTACTAATAAACCATCACAGAAACAACAACTATAATTTAATTTTGAAGACACATACAGCTCTGGCAAAAATTAAGAAACCACCACATCAAAACCCTGTCATGGGCAGCCCAATCTCCAGACCTAAGCCCCATTGGAAACCTCTGGAATGTAATCAGGAGGACGATGGATAGTCACAAGCCATCAAACAAAGAAGAACTGCTTAAATTTTGGCACCAGAAGCAGTGTGAAAGACTGGTGGCAAGCATGCCAAGACGCATGAAAGCTGTGATTAAAAATCATGGTTATTCCACAAAATATTGATTTCTGAACTCTTCCCGAGTTAAAACATTAGTATTGTTGTTTCTAAATTATTATGAACTTGTTTTCTTTGCATTATTTGAGGTCTGAAAGCAATGTCTTGTTTTGTTTTTTTTTAAATTCTTTATTTAAGTTTTCAATTAACAGTAATAAAACAGTTAACATTTGCTCTCATGTCAAGAAATACGGGTATTTGTCATATTATAATATGTCTAAGGATATTCATGGCAGATGGATTAAACGTATACATTCCCTAGAAAGTGAAGACAGTTGAGCTTACAGAACTTAGAACAAAATTTCAGGACTGCAAAGAACTAGCCCTAGAAACAGTACGAGTTATGATAAAAAATTTGTAAGGCTAGAGGGTGAGACGGAAGGCAATGTCTTGTTTTTTACCTTTTTTCTCAGAAAAAAAATACAAAAATTATTGCTTGGAAATTCTGAGATATGTTGTCAGAAGTTTATAGAATAAAAGAACAATTTACATTTTACTCACAAATATACCTATAAAGAGAAAAATCAGACAAACTGAACATTTTGCAGTGGTCTCTTAATTTTTTGCCAGAGCTGTGTAAATATAGAATTATTTTACAGTTTATCTTAAAATGAAAAAAAGGTCAGGAATAAAATGCACAAATACCATGAGGTAAATTTATCAATTCTGTCTAATTGTGAGAGTTCAAAATTAGACTAGACAGTTGTTCACACTGCTTGATAAATCTACTGTTAAAACAGTCTAGTCTAAATTTAATCCACCAATTAGTTGGCTTACATTGTGCAAAAAACGTTTGCCATAATTTTGGCTCACTGCATTGCAAATTAAGGTAAGCCCCTTTATTGACAAGCTGAGGACCCTTTTCTGTAAGGCCATGCCTCAAATTGTACAACGTAAACATATAAAATACATCATAAATATGGTGTATGGTAAGTCATTGAAACAAGTCTTTGGCACAAATTACATATATGCATTTAGCTTGCTAAATATGACCTCATGCTTCTAACATTGCAGCATTAATCCATTAATCTCAATGTATATTTTAAAGGGAAATATTAGGCAATGCCTCTAATCAACGGAAATGTCTGTAACATGTGTTAGATAAAAAAATAAATGCTAATTTTTAACACAGTATTGCAAGACATACATTGAAAAGTCTGCTAAAACGACATGCCTAGATTGTGCATGAGAATCTACCTGCAGAGCTCATTTTAAATGAAAGGTGGCATTACCAGTGTGAGACATGTAATGACTGACGGTCACAACGGTAAATTTTCCCTTACATTTAAAATGCGCTCTAGAGGCAGATTCTCATGCAGATCATTGTCAAGCCCATAGCTCTTAACAGCTCATTTACATATTAAGAAAAATGGATTTCAGTACAGATACAGATACAGTAAGTCATTGGATCGCAGATGCCCAGGTATAATTTTATTCAACTTTCTATTTCCTGCATGTCCAGATAGAAGACTTAGGAGGGTGGATCCTACTGACAAATTCTGCTTAAAGAGATTATCCACTACTGTAACTCAGTTACTTTTTTTTGTTATAAATGGCCTAAGTACAGTATAATGTCCCTAAAGATCCCCATGTACCTTTTCTGCCAGTTGTATGTTATGTTCTGCCTCTTTGCTTCGCTTACTGTGCCCTGTCTCAGCCATCACTTCCTTTTCAGATTCCTCTACTAACTTCTGGTTACTTATTCCATCATACATGGTGGTAGGCTGCAAGTCAGCAGTGAGCACAGCCCCTGCAACTCCACCTATACCCCTCCCACTCCACTGACAGTTTCACACACATCAACATGATCTTGTGGCCAGGACACTGGGAGACGGTGTCTGCAGCCGCATGCACAGGAGCAGTATGAGCTCTGCCTAATTGTGCCCCACCCACAGCAATCCACGCCCACCCATCAGTTTCCAGAGCCAGGAACTCAAGAAGATTTTCATGAAAAGTGCTTATCTATGGCAGGTAGTTCACATGAAAGGGACGTGTAAAGTAGTGGCCAATCCCATTAACCAGACTTTAAAAGGACAGGTTGAGTCCTCTGCATATCTTAACAGGACATGTAGAATGGGGTTGCCCAAACAAGACAGTTCCCTTGATGTAAATTATAGACTCTCTGATGTACCGCTTGGGGTAAGGAGCCATTGTAAGAAACACTCAGGAACAGAAACTCACTGATATAGAAGATCTGGTCAGAGTCAAGCAGAAGCCTTTTAATAACAAATTAAGGAATTCCACCCCTGTCATGGAATAAACAAGGACTATTTCTGGTAACAGAAGCTGTGTAGTGACATAAAATAGCACTTGCTTATCTTTACCAGTCCCTTGTTATCTTTACGGCATGAGGCCGTGCAGAGATATAATGAACTGTATAGCGGTACTTGTACACGAGATCCCTATAACAACAGCAAAACATTGTACTCATCACTGCTGTCCGATAACTGACCGAGCAAATAATGCACTCAATGTAAAAATAGCCAAACGATAAAACTATAGATAATAAGCAGTCGATTCGGAGAGTGACAAATAATGCTCCTCTGTGTTCAGGCTTTGTGTCTAATGAAGTCTCCTGGCACATATTACACTTAATAAGTGATCATATTTCTTTTCACAAGGATCCTTATTCAGAGCGGCTTAAATAGTTTTCAGTGATCTGAAGAGTATCCTATGATTGTCAGGCTTCCAAGATCCTTTTTTGGCAATGAATTTCAATCTTGGCATATTTTCCTTCTCTCTGTGTGGTCCTTAAGTAAAATGCGACTTTTACTGTGGGTAGATAGACAGAAATATTGCCAGGACTCTCTCATATCTAGGAGGCGAGAGGGAATACATGGTGGTATCATTTGATTTACAAGTTTGCCGATTTGTTGTTACTAAAAATCAGCTTTAAGGCCACTATATACCCTAGGCTAAAGCCATTCAAACCTGCTGATATGGCAGGTGCAGTGCGCAGGTGCCGGAAAGGTCAGAGAGGCCCGGCGCCTGCGCACTGCAGTACTTTGCTCTGCCCTCAACAGGGCAGACAAAGTACGCCTGCGCCAGAGCCGTGGCTGAAGATCAGAAGAGGACGTCTTGGAATGAAGATGGGAGGCGGCACAGCGGACCAGAGACGCTCATCCGACCGGACCAGCAGCGGGACCGCCCCTGGGTGAGTATAATCTAACGTCTTTTTCTCCTCTTTCAGGTAACATCGGGGGCTTATCTACAGCATTACAGAATGCTGTAGATAAGCCCCCGATGCCGGTAGGCTTACCTCACCCGCGATTTTCGGGGTGACAGGTTCCCTTTAAGGCTAGGGCTAAATGGCACCAATTAAATGGCGACACATTGCAACATTGGATGTAACGATTTCTTATGGTGCTGCATTGTCAGCTATATATGTTTCAATACGTGTTGGATTTTCTGCCATTGGTCGCAAGTTGCATGCGACACACTTGAACTCATAGGCTTCAAATGCAAGTGGCAAAATGAGACTTGCATGCAAATTGGCTGTTTTATTTACAGCAAAATCACAGCTTTAAAAGAATTGTGGTTGCATGACACATATCGCCGTCTAGCCCTAGCCTAAAATACACTCATATTTCTATCAGACAAAATGAGGCTAATCATTCCTTTTCCCAAGGAAATTTCTCTAAGTGTTCTAATTTTAATGGGGGAGGTGAATTGTCTGACTAAACAGGAAACATGGTATAGAATATCCTTCCTGTGATGCAGGAAAGTAATGGCCATTACTGAAATGGAGATGTGTGATTAAAGCCGACATCGATATGATAGGAACATGATCTGACAATTCTGATATGCAGTATAATAGCGATCAGCCTATACAAAAAGGAAAACATTTTGGACAAGGAAAACGTTAACAAAACAAAAGGAGATGCAGCTTTAATGGTCATTGAACATGTGTTTCATAGTATACAAAAGTGTTGCGATGACTGTGCAGATATATGGGGGAAGTAAAAAAAACAAACAAACTGTTGTATGAATCAGAAAAGGACCTATTGTATAAATCAGTTTATGTTATATTTTTTTTCCCATATCGTAATCTGTATTAAAAAATATACAATTGGGATATCGCAATTTTCTCGCTGGTCACTGGGTTTTTAAAAACTTCCTGTTGTTTCAGGAAACAGGACGTGTACAGTAGCCTCAAAAAACAGAATCAGATGGTAACTTTAGGTCACTGTGAACAGTGAGCAGCGAGCAGGGTCATGTGTGAAGTCGCCTATTGTTCTTGGCTTTTTCTCCCCACTCCAGAGCTGTGGGGGCAATAAGATAAAGTTCCAACTCTTATGTTTCCGCCATTCCGATTATGACTTCAGCTCCAACTTTGACTGCTTCGCAAATGGCCAATTACGACTATGAGATTTACTGTAGTAAAATAGTAACATCACTATATCACCGTCTTAGTGATAGATTCACTATATATCACTGTTTGATTGAAAAAACTAAAATAAAGTTACATTAAGATATCTAAGGCTGGTTTCACATTTGCGTTTTTTGGCGCTGCGCTAGCGCAAAAAAAACGCATGCGTTTTTTTTCCTATATTTAACATTAAAAACGCATGCGTTTTTTTGTATGCGTTTTGCCGCGTTTGACAACGCATGCGTCGTTTCCCTGCTTGCGTTTTGTTGCAGAAATGCAACATGTGGTAATTTCTAGAGGTGTTTTTTTGCGGCAAAAAAACATATTGCTGTCTATGTAAACGCATGCGTTTTTAAGCACATGCGTTTGGTTGCGTTTTTAAATGCATGCGTTTCCATAGAAAAAAACAAGTCTACACACTGATAAGTCACCCCCCACCATCAAGGTGATAAAGGGATCCAAACCCTAACTCTAATCCTAACCCTAATGCTAACCCCCCACCATCAAGGTGATAAAGGGATCCTAACCCTAACCCTAGGGATCCAAACCCTAACCCTAACCCTAGGGATCCAAACCCTAACCCTAGGGATCCAAACCCCAACCCTAACCCCCCACCATCAAGGTGATAAAGGGATCCTAACCCTAACCCTAGGGATCGAAACCCTAACCCTAGCTATTTCTAGTGGGTTTTTTTGCTGATTTTGATGATTGGCAGCTGTCACACACTTCTCATCATGTGTTCCAAAAACGCAAACGCAGGAAAAAACGCATGTAAACGCGTCAAAATGCCGCTTTTTTTTACCGCATACGAAAACGCATGCGCCTAAAAAACGCAGTGTTTGCCCGAGTTTACATGCATTTGTTTCACCACCTGCGTTTGCGTTTTTAACGCTGCATTTTTAAACGCAAATGTGAAACTAGCCTAAAAGGGTCTATTTTCCTATGATGCTGCCATCTCCTTTATGGCTAAAGTTGCCAACTGGAAGTTATCGGTTAGTTGTAAAAGCGATCAATTAATGAAAAAAAAAGCTAAACAGATGCTTCATTACCTCCACACGAAGGCAACGGTGAAACGCAATTCGAGATGGGACGCTGAGGTTTTCGGTCTCAATGATACAGCTATGGCTAACGTTATTCTCACAATACATTGTCTTATTATGGGTACTATCTAATATACTGATTTATCTTTTTTTGTGTGTTATATACTACCTACTGCTTGGGTGTGCCAATAGTAAATTTTTTCACACTATATTTTACCACTTTTTATGTGAAAATTGATACTTATTAACTTTCTTTTTTAAGATACATGTCACTACAATAATACTGTATGTATGCGGCACCCTGCTTCTTGTATTTTACTATGTAGCAGCATTATTTATATATGTGACATCTCTATTACTTTTAGACATACAGTGGGGCAAAAAAGTATTTAGTCAGTCAGCAATAGTGCAAGTTCCACCACTTAAAAAGATGAGAGGCGTCTGTAATTTACATCACAGGTAGACCTCAACTATGGGAGACAAACTGAGAAAAAAAAATCCAGAAAATCACATTGTCTGTTTTTTTAACATTTTATTTGCATATTATGGCGGAAAATAAGTATTTGGTCAGAAACAAAATTTCATCTCAATACTTTGTAATATATCCTTTGTTGGCAATGACAGAGGTCAAACGTTTTCTGTAAGTCTTCACAAGGTTGCCACACACTGTTGTTGGTATGTTGGCCCATTTCTCCATGCAGATCTCCTCTAGAGCAGTGATGTTTTTGGCTTTTCGCTTGGCAACACGGACTTTCAACTCCCTCCAAAGGTTTTCTATAGGGTTGAGATCTGGAGACTGGCTAGGCCACTCCAGGACCTTGAAATGCTTCTTACGAAGCCACTCCTTCGTTGCCCTGGCGGTGTGCTTTGGATCATTGTCATGTTGAAAGACCCAGCCACGTTTCATCTTCAATGCCCTTGCTGATGGAAGGAGGTTTGCACTCAAAATCTCACGATACATGGCCCCATTCATTCTTTCATGTACCCGGATCAGTCGTCCTGGCCCCTTTGCAGAGAAACAGCCCCAAAGCATGATGTTTCCACCACCATGCTTTACAGTAGGTATGGTGTTTGATGGATGCAACTCAGTATTCTTTTTCCTCCAAACACGACAAGTTGTGTTTCTACCAAACCGTTCCAGTTTGGTTTCATCAGACCATAGGACATTCTCCCAAAACTCCTCTGGATCATCCAAATGCTCTCTAGCAAACTTCAGACGGGCCCGGACATGTACTGGCTTAAGCAGTGGGACACGTCTGGCACTGCAGGATCTGAGTCCATGGTGGCGTAGTGTGTTACTTATGGTAGGCCTTGTTACATTGGTCCCAGCTCTCTGTAGTTCATTCACTAGGTCCCCCCGTGTGGTTCTGGGATTTTTGCTCACCGTTCTTGTGATCATTCTGACCCCACGGGGTGGGATTTTGCGTGGAGCCCCAGATCGAGGGAGATTATCAGTGGTCTTGTATGTCTTCAATTTTCTAATTATTGCTCCCACTGTTGATTTCTTCACTCCAAGCTGGTTGGCTATTGCAGATTCAGTCTTCCCAGCCTGGTGCAGGGCTACAATTTTGTTTCTGGTGTCCTTTGACAGCTCTTTGGTCTTCACCATAGTGGAGTTTGGAGTCAGACTGTTTGAGGGTGTGCACAGGTGTCTTTTTATACTGATAACAAGTTTAAACAGGTGCCATTACTACAGGTAATGAGTGGAGGAAAGAGGAGACTCTTAAAGAAGAAGTTACAGGTCTGTGAGAGCCAGAAATCTTGATTGATTGTTTCTGACCAAATACTTATTTTCCACCATAATATGCAAATAAACTGTTAAAAAAAAACAGACTGTGATTTTCTGGATTTTTTTTTTCTCAGTTTGTCTCCCATAGTTGAGGTCTACCTATGATGTAAATTACAGACGCCTCTCATCTTTTCAAGTGGTGGAACTTGCACTATTGCTGACTGACTAAATACTTTTTTGCCCCACTGTACAGTGGTCCGTAGAGCATCATTGAGACCCTCTTTTATCTCCTTTTATATGTGTGCTTGTGTATTTTATTTGAAATTATTTATGGCTCCCTTATCCTTCAAGTAGGCTATGCAATGTTACATATTACGTTTATAACAAAAAGAGCAACCTAAAACATTACTTGGCTACAGTATGCAAAAGTTAAAACCATGCTTTCCTTTTAGATACCTATATCCTTTCAAATAAACATAATGAACTACTCACTAATTGAACCTTATTTCTATACATATTATCAAATGTATATTACAGGACTTACCAGTCCAGATAGGAACATCAGTCCCAGGCATATTTTAGGATTACCCTTAATCGCTATTAATTCAGTTGATAGTATTGCTTACCCCACTTACGCACAAATACAGGACATTGATTGACTAAAAGCCAGAGATTTGTAAGTCGCAATAAAATATTTAAACTAATGATATGATGTAGTGGAAAATAAGAGAATACATTCTGTAAACAGGATGCAAATATAACAATATCCAGGTAATTATTTTCTATTGTTATTGGATTAGAATGATATGCATGAGGGCAAAAAATGGAAAATAAGAAACCACAAGACAATCAATGCTAATTTCCTGGCTTGTTTACATGGGCTGGCATCAGTACAATAGTTTCACCCCTGTACAACATCATTTTCATGCCAGGATAAACTATTTGATAACCTGACTTACGAGTGCTAGTTTGACGAACGTTAGTGCATATAAATTGGATAGATTCTGATGGAACTTTGCAGACATCTAACAAGACCTCTTCTGGATACTGTGTCCAGTGTTGGAGATCCCACCTGTAAAAGGACACCGATAAAGTAGAGATCGGGCCAAAAGTTGGGGAGCACATAGTCTTCATTTCTCAGTAGATATATAGCTGTGTGAGGATTCCTTCCATTTGTGCCAGGTGTGAGACTGCAAGAGGGGTTCTGCTTATTTTTTTGCTTTAAGCTCAATCTGAGAACATGTGGAAGCCATTTCAGCTCCTTTCACTTGGTGTTGGTGCTGTGTGGCGGCCATTGCTGCTGTGATGCTGTGCCTGTGGGGTGGTATGGCCTAGAGTCATGGGGGCTTTGCCTTGCAGCATGGGTGCTGGGAAGGAATTGGGACTCTCTCCCCACCGCTGCTGCGCTGTCGTTGTAGTGGTGGACGGCATATGGCACCATACATTTTATGTTAGGGATCTACTGAGGGTTTGCCGTGACATGGCAGTGGGCTTCATACAGTCTGATCAGAATGTTATGTTCAGATTGTAAATTTTTGCCAAGTGGCATTAGATCAATGCATGATTTTTGGATGTGTGGTCCTTATCTTTTCATACAATTACAGCTTTTTTAGCAGACATATTTATCTATATCATTTTGTTGTAAATACATTTTGAAAGCATCTTAAAAAATGTAATTCTGACGTCTCCATTTTTATTCTTGTTATGCTGCTTCCTGCTCAAGTAAATTAATGTTGTTTTGATAGATGATAAGCACGCTACCCATGCCTATAAATCCTACATGTCTATAAGCAACACTCCATAACAAGTATGAAACATATAGATCCTATTGTAGTTATCCATATTTGGATCAAGAAGTGTTTCTGAACCACAATATTTAAAATAATAAATTTATTTATTCAAAATTGATATATATTACAAGACGAATAAAATATATTGTTGCCTCAGACCAAGCAAACAGAGGCCAGCATAATGTAAGAAGACACAAAAATTCCTAAATGGTGAGATCTATCTACTGTGTCATAATAGAGTCTCTTGGTAATGTTGGGGTACATGTATAATAAACAGAAATGTTGCTTATTCTCAATCAAAAGATAATAATCCAGTATTTGCATCTGTATCCATCTGTGTTGCTAGTATAACAAATATGGGGGACATAGAAACATATCCGCAATTCCCAAACAAGTATTAGGGGCACGGTTCTGCCATCAAGAGAAAAACACACATAGCGGCTACAATTACAACGTCCCTTCATATACTCACACACACTAAAAAAGCCAAGTACCCATTCCTCCACATATTACCTGGGTATGTCCACCAGACAATTCAGTGCCAAGTGACAGGCTGAGCCTCCTGTTTTGATAGAGCAGACTTTTACAAATGTGGAGATACCAAATATATTGCTAAAGACTCGATGTGACATAATACCATATTGCCCCTAGATGAACACTATAGCATTTATGTGTATGGAGGAGTCATAAAAAATAACTGTAGTCCAAACCAACGTTCGATTGACAGCCAAGTCATGAGTGTGGGCACCATGATTCTAAAGCAAATGTCTACCAAGTCTGGTGTTCCTATCAACCTTCAACTAATAACTATGGCTGTTGTACATGTAGTTAATACCGTATATACTCGAGTATAAGCCGACCCGAGTATAAGCCGACCCCCTAATTTTGCCACAAAAAACTGGGAAAACTTAATGACTTGAGTATAAGGAGTATAAGGAAAATGCAGCAGCTACTAGTAAATTTAAAAAATAAAAATAGATACTAATAAAAGTAAAATTAATTGAGACATCAGTAGTTTTAAGTGTTTTTGAATATCCATATTGAATCAGGAGCCCCATATAATGCTCCATACAGTTCATTATGGCCCCATAAGATGCTCCATACAAAATACGCCCCATATAATGCTCCATACAGTTTATGATGGGCTCCATAAGATGCTCCATATTAAAATATGCTCATATAATGCTGCACAAATGCTGATTATGGCCCCATAAGATGACCCAGACACATTTACCCCGTATAATGCTCCACAAATGTGGATTATGGCCCCATAAGATGTTCCATACAGATATTTGCCCCATGTAATGCTGCATATGGCCCCATAAGATGCTACATACAGATAATTGCCCCATATAATGCTGCACATGGCCCCATAAGATGCTCCATACAGATAATTGCCCCATATAATGCTGCACGTGGCCCCATAAGATGCTCCTTACAGATATTTGCCCCATGTAATGCTGCACATAGCCCCATAAGATGCTCCATACAGATAATTGCCCCATATAATGCTGCACATGGCCCCATAAGATGCTCCGTACAGCTAATTGCCCCATATGATCCTGCACATGGCCCCATAAGATGCTCCTTACAGATATTTGCCCCATGTAATGCTGCACGTGGCCCCATAAGATGCTCCTTACAGATATTTGCCCCATGTAATGCTGCACATGGCCCCATAAGATGCTCCATACACATAATTGCCCCATATAATGCTGCACATGGCCCCATAAGATGCTCCGTACAGCCAATTGCCCCATATGATGCTGCACATGGCCCCATAAGATGCTCCATACAGATAATTGCCCCATATAATGCTGCACGTGGCCCCATAAGATGCTCCATACAGATAATTGCCCCATATGATGCTGCACATGGCCCCATAAGATGCTCCGTACAGATAATTGCCCCATATGATGCTGCACATGGCCCCATATGATGCTCCATACTGATAATTGCCCCATATAATGCTGCACATGGCCCCATAAGATGCTACGTACAGCTAATTGCCCTATATAATGCTGCACATGGCCCCATAAGATGCTTCATACAGATATTTGCCCCATATAACGCTGCACATGGCCCCATACAGATAATTGCCCCATATAATGCTGCACAAGGCCCCATAAGATGCTCCGTACAGATAATTGCCCCATATGATGCTGCACATGGCCCCATAAGATGCTCCATACAGATAACTGCCCCATATAATGCTGCACGTGGCCCCATAAGATGCTCCGTACAGATATTTGCCCATGTAATGCTGCACATGGCCCCATAAGATGCTCCATACAGATAATTGCCCCATATAATACTGCACATGGTCCCATAAGATGCTCCATACAGATATTTGCCCCATATAATGCAGCACATGGCCCCATAAGATGCTCCATACAGATAATTGCCCCATATAACGCTGCACATGGCCCCATAAGATGCTCCATACAGATATTTGCCCCATATAATGCAGCACATGGCCCCATAAGATGCTCCATACAGATAATTGCCCCATATAACGCTGCACATGGCCCCATAAGATGCTCCATACAGATATTTGCCCCATATGCTGTTGCTGCGATTAATAAAATCACATACTCACCTCTCAGCCCCCGGCACTTGCTATACTCACCTTTTCCGTTCCACCGTCGGCGCCGCTGTGTCTTCCCGTCCTCTGCACTGCCACTGATGCTCAGGCAGAGGACGGCGCGCACTAATCGCGTCATCATGCCCTCTGACCTGAGCTTCACAGCAGAGGACGCGGAAGATGCAGCGGCGCCGACGGTGGAACAGGGAGCAGGTGAATATTGTGCACTGCCCCGCCATACTCACCGGCTCCTGGCGCAGTCCTTGCACGCCTTTTCCCCGGCACCGGCGGTGTTGTGAATTCTGTGGCAGAGCTCCCTCCTGTGGTCACAAGTGGTACTTCGGCTGGTTCTCTGTGAGCTTCCGTTGGTGGAGGAAAGTGGTACTGCGGCTTCTGAGTTTCCTTCCTCAGGTGATGTGGTGAAGTCGTTAGGTGCTGCTCTATTTAACTCCACCTAGTGCTTTGATCCTGGCCTCCAGTCAATGTTCTAGTATTGGACCTGTTTCCTCCTGGATCGTTCCTGTGGCCTGCTGCTCTGCATAGCTAAGTTCCTCTTTGCTATTTGTTTGCTGTTTTTTTCTGTCCAGCTTGTCAATTTGTTTTTTTCTGCTTGCTGGAGGCTCTGGGACGCAGAGGGTGTACCTCCGTGCCGTTAGTTCGGTACGGAGGGTCTTTTTGCCCCCTTTGCGTGGTTTTTGTAGGGTTTTGTGTTGACCGCAAAGTTACCTTTCCTATCCTCGCTCTGTTCAGAAAGTTGGGCCTCACTTTGCTAAATCTATTTCATCTCTACGTTTGTCTTTTCATCTTAACTCACAGTCATTATATGTGGGGGCTGCCTTTTCCTTTGGGGTATTTCTCTGAGGCAAGGTAGGCTTATTTTCTATCTTCAGGCTAGCTAGTTTCTCAGGCCGTGCCGAGTTGCATAGGGAGCGTTAGGCGCAATCCACGGCTGCCTTTAGTGTGGTTGGAGAGGATTAGGGATTGCGGTCAGCAGAGTTCCCACGTCTCAGAGCTTGTTCTTGTTTTTTGGATTATTGCCAGGTCACTGTATGTGCGCTGACCTCTATGTCCATTGTGGTACTGAATTACCTTTCATAACAGTACTGGAGGCCAAAAGTACTAATGATTCCCAATAGAGGGAAAAAAAAGAAGTTCTGAGACCATTTTTTTTTCTTTGCACTGTGTTTTGCCTTTTTTTTTTACCCTAGACATTTGGGTGGTTCAGGACACAGGTGTAGCAATGGACATTAAAGGTCTGTCTTCATGTGTGTATCAGCTTACGGCAAGAGTACAAAGTATTCAAGACTTTGTGGTTCAGAATTCTATGTTAGAACCGAGAATTCCTATTCCTGATTTGTTTTTTGGAGATAGAACTAAATTTCTGAGTTTCAAAAATAATTGTAAACTATTTCTGGCTTTGAAACCTCGCTCCTCTGGTGACCCAGTTCAACAAGTTAGGATCGTTATTTCTTTTTTGCGTGGCGACCCTCAGGACTGGGCATTTTCTCTTGCGTCAGGAGAGCCTGCATTAAGTAATATCGATGCATTTTTCCTGGCGCTCAGATTGCTGTACGATGAGCCTAATTCTGTGGATCAGGCAGAGAAGAATTTGCTGGCTCTGTGTCAGGGTCAGGATGAAATAGAGGTATATTGTCAGAAATTTAGAAAGTGGTCCGTACTCACTCAGTGGAATGAAGGTGCGCTCGCAGCTATTTTCAGAAAAGGTCTCTCTGAAGCCCTTAAGGATGTCATGGTGGGATTTCCTATGCCTGCTGGTCTGAATGAGTCTATGTCTTTGGCCATTCAGATCGGTCGACGCTTGCGCGAGCGTAAATCTGTGCACCATTTGGCGGTATTACCTGAGCTTAAACCTGAGCCTATGCAGTGCGATAGGACTTTGACCAGAGTTGAACGGCAAGAACACAGACGTCTGAATGGGCTGTGTTTCTACTGTGGTGATTCCACTCATGCTATCTCTGATTGTCCTAAGCGCACTAAGCGGTTCGCTAGGTCTGCCACCATTGGTACGGTACAGTCAAAATTTCTTCTGTCTGTTACCTTGATCTGCTCTTTGTCATCGTATTCTGTCATGGCATTTGTGGACTCAGGCGCTGCTCTGAATTTGATGGACTTGGAGTATGCTAGGCGTTGTGGGTTTTTCTTGGAGCCCTTGCAGTGTCCTATTCCATTGAGAGGAATTGATGCTACGCCTTTGGCCAAGAATAAGCCTCAGTACTGGACCCAGCTGACCATGTGCATGGCTCCTGCACATCAGGAGGTTATTCGCTTTCTGGTGTTGTATAATCTGCATGATGTGGTCGTGTTGGGGTTGCCATGGCTACAAGTCCATAATCCAGTATTAGATTGGAAATCCATGTCTGTGTCCAGCTGGGGTTGTCAGGGGGTACATGGTGATGTCCCATTTCTGACTATTTCGTCATCCACCCCTTCTGAGGTTCCTGAGTTCTTGTCTGATTACCGGGATTTATTTGATGAGCCCAAGTCCGATACCCTACCTCCGCATAGGGATTGTGATTGTGCTATCGATTTGATTCCTGGTAGTAAATTCCCAAAAAGTCGACTCTTTAATTTATCTGTGCCTGAGCACGCCGCTAGGCGGAGTTACGTGACGGAGTCTTTGGAGAAGGGGCATATTCGCCCGTCATCGTCGCCATTAGGAGCACGGTTCTTTTTTGTAGCCAAGAAGGATGGTTCACTAAGACCTTGTATACATTATCGCCTTCTAAATAAGATCACGGTTAAATTTCAGTACCCCTTGCCATTGTTATCTGATTTGTTTGCTCGGATTAAGGGGGCTAGTTGGTTCACCAAGATAGATCTTCGTGGTGCGTATAATCTTGTGCGTATTAAGCGAGGCGATGAGTGGAAAACTGCATTTAATACGCCAGAGGGCCATTTTGAGTATCTAGTAATGCCATTCGGACTTGCCAATGCTCCATCAGTGTTTCAGTCCTTTATGCATGACATCTTCCGAGAGTACCTGGATAAATTCCTGATTGTGTACTTAGATTACATTTTGATCTTCTCGGATGATTGGGAGTCTCATGTGAAGCAGGTCAGAACGGTGTTTCAGGTCCTGCGTGCTAATTCTTTGTTTGTGAAGGGATCAAAGTGTCTCTTTGGTGTTCAGAAGGTTTCATTTTTGGGGTTCATCTTTTCCCCTTCTACTATCGAGATGGACCCTGTTAAGGTCCAAGCCATCCATAATTGGACTCAGCCGACATCTCTGAAAAATCTGCAAAAGTTCCTGGGCTTTGCTAATTTTTATCGTCGCTTCATCTGCAATTTTTCTAGTATTGCTAAACCATTGACCGATTTGACCAAGAAAGGTGCTGATTTGGTCAATTGGTCTTCTGCTGCGGTGGAAGCTTTTCAAGAGTTGAAGCGTCTTTTTTTTCTGCCCCTGTGTTGTGTCAACCATATGTTTCGCTTCCGTTCCAGGTCGAGGTTGATGTTTCTGAGATTGGAGCAGGGGCTGTTTTGTCGCAGAGAAGTTCTGATTGCTCGGTGATGAAACCATGCGCTTTCTTTTCCAGGAAGTTTTCGCCTGCTAAGCGAAATTATGATGTGGGCAATCGAGAGTTGCTGGCCATGAAGTGGGCATTCGAGGAGTGGCGTCATTGGCTTGAAGGAGCTAAGCATCGCGTGGTGGTCTTGACTGATCATAAGAGCTTGACTTATCTCGAGTCCGCCAAGCGGTTGAATCCTAGACAAGCTCGTTGGTCGTTTTTTGCCCGTTTTGACTTTGTGATTTCATACCTTCCGGGCTCTAAAAATGTGAAGGCGGATGCTCTGTCTAGGAGTTTTGTGCCCGACTCTCCGGGTGTATCTGAGCCGGCGGGTATCCTCAAAGAGGGAGTAATTGTGTCTGCCATCTCCCCTGATTTGCGGCGGGTGCTGCAAAAATTTCAGGCTAATAAACCTGATCGTTGCCCAGCGGAGAAACTGTTTGTCCCTGATAGGTGGACGAATAAAGTTATCTCTGAGGTTCATTGTTCGGTGTTGGCTGGTCATCCTGGAATCTTTGGTACCAGAGAGTTAGTGGCTAGATCCTTTTGGTGGCCATCTCTGTCGCGGGATGTGCATACTTTTGTGCAGTCCTGTGGGATTTGTGCTCGGGCTAAGCCCTGCTGTTCTCGTGCCAGTGGGTTGCTTTTGCCCTTGCCGGTCCCGAAGAGGCCTTGGACACATATCTCTATGGATTTTATTTCAGATCTTCCCGTCTCTCAAAAGATGTCAGTCATTTGGGTGTTCTGTGATCGCTTCTCTAAGATGGTCCATTTGGTACCCTTGTCTAAATTGCCTTCCTCCTCTGATTTGGTGCCATTGTTTTTCCAGCATGTGGTTCATTTACATGGCATTCCACAGAATATCGTTTCTGACAGAGGTTCCGTTTGTTTCGAGGTTTTGGCGAGCCTTTTGTGGTAGGATGGGCATTGACTTGTCTTTTTCCTCGGCTTTCCATCCTCAGACTAATGGCCAGACCGAACGAACCAATCAGACCTTGGAAACATATCTGAGATGCTTTGTTTCTGCTGATCAGGAAGACTGGGTGTCCTTTTTGCCTTTGGCTGAGTTCGCCCTTAATAATCGGGCCAGCTCGGCTACCTTGGTTTCACCGTTTTTCTGCAACTCTGGGTTCCATCCTCGTTTCTCTTCAGGGCAGGTTGAGTCTTCGGACTGTCCTGGTGTGGATACTGTGGTGGACAGGTTGCAGCAGATTTGGACTCATGTAGTGGACAATTTGACTTTGTCCCAGGAGAAGGCTCAACGTTTCGCTAATCGCAGACGCTGTGTGGGTCCCCGACTTCGGGTTGGGGACTTGGTTTGGTTATCTTCTCGTCATATTCCAATGAAGGTTTCCTCTCCTAAGTTTAAACCTAGTTTTATTGGTCCGTATAGGATTTCTGAGGTTCTTAATCCTGTGTCTTTTCGTCTGACCCTTCCAGATTCTTTTTCCATACATAACGTATTCCATAGGTCATTGTTGCGGAGATACGTGGCACCTATGGTTCCATCTGTTGATCCTCCTGCCCCGGTTTTGGTGGAGGGGGAGTTGGAGTATATTGTGGAGAAGATTTTGGATTCTCGTGTTTCAAGGCGGAAACTCCAGTATCTGGTTAAGTGGAAGGGTTATGCTCAGGAAGATAATTCCTGGGTCTTTGCCTCTGATGTCCATGCTCCCGATCTTGTTCGTGCCTTTCATATGGCTCATCCTGGTCGTCCTGGGAGCTCTGGTGAGGGTTCGGTGACCCCTCCTCAAGGGGGGGGGGTACTGTTGTGAATTCTGTGGCAGAGCTCCCTCCTGTGGTCAAAAGTGGTACTTCGGCTGGTTCTCTCTGTGAGCTTCCGTTGGTGGAGGAAAGTGGTACTGCGGCTTCTGAGTTTCCTTCCTCAGGTGATGTGAAGTCGTTAGGTGCTGCTCTATTTAACTCCACCTAGTGCTTTGATCCTGGCCTCCAGTCAATGTTCTAGTATTGGACCTGTTTCCTCCTGGATCGTTCCTGTGGCCTGCTGCTCTGCATAGCTAAGTTCCTCTTTGCTGTTTTTTTCTGTCCAGCTTGTCAATTTGTTTTTTTCTGCTTGCTGGAGGCTCTGGGACGCAGAGGGTGTACCTCCGTGCCGTTAGTTCGGTACGGAGGGTCTTTTTGCCCCCTTTGCGTGGTTTTTGTAGGGTTTTGTGTTGACCGCAAAGTTACCTTTCCTATCCTCGCTCTGTTCAGAAAGTTGGGCCTCACTTTGCTAAATCTATTTCATCTCTACGTTTGTCTTTTCATCTTAACTCACAGTCATTATATGTGGGGGCTGCCTTTTCCTTTGGGGTATTTCTCTGAGGCAAGGTAGGCTTATTTTCTATCTTCAGGCTAGCTAGTTTCTCAGGCCGTGCCGAGTTGCATAGGGAGCGTTAGGCGCAATCCACGGCTGCCTTTAGTGTGGTTGGAGAGGATTAGGGATTGCGGTCAGCAGAGTTCCCACGTCTCAGAGCTTGTTCTTGTTTTTTGGATTATTGCCAGGTCACTGTGTGTGCGCTGACCTCTATGTCCATTGTGGTACTGAATTACCTTTCATAACACGGCGGCTTCTTCCTGTAGTGAGCGGTCACATGGTACCACTCATTACAGTAATGAATATGCGGCTCCACCCCTATGGGAGTGGGGTCCATATTCATTACTGTAATGAGCAGTACCATGTGACCGCTCACTACAGGAAGAAGCTGCCGGCACTGGAGAAAAGACGTGCAGGGACCGCACCAGGAGCAGGTGAGTATTATTACACAGCTCCCACTCCGCTGCCGACCCCTGGATATGACTCGAGTATAAGCCGAGAGGGTTACTTTCAGCCCAAAAAAGTGGGCTGAAAATCTCGGCTTATACTCGAGTATATACGGTAAGTATGATAAGCAAGCCAGGGCCAATTATAACTGATAAGTGCTAATGTTTGCAGCTTTCTTATCAATTAAGAGCATAAAACTTTATGGAGCAGCACAATGAACTGAAATCCAGGATACATTTATCATATTGTGAAAGGGAACGCTACATCAGAAATGACTGATTGTTTTAGCAATTTATATTATTTGCTAAATATGTTTAGTTTGTTCAATGCTCTATATCTGTATTGAAAAAGTATTGACATCAAGTTCAACAGTTATATCATTACCAATACAGGCGGGATCACAATAAAATATTATATATATATATATATATATATATATATATATATATATATATATATATATATATATATATATATATATATATATATATATATATATATACAGACCAAAAGTTTGGACACCTGCTCATTTAAAGATATTTCTGTATTTTCATGACAATGAAGATTGTACATTCACACTGAAGGCATCAAAACTATGAATTAACACATGTGGAATTATATACCTAACAAAAAAGTGTGAAACAACTGAAAATATGTCTTATATTCTAAGTTCTTCAAAGTAGCCACCTTTTGCTTTGATGACTGCTTTGCACACTCTTGGCATTCTCTAATTATAAGATAATTATAAGATTATCTCAGCACATGAGCATTTTATTTAACCATATCCATCTATATAATATGTGTAATGTCATAAGGTAAAAGTACAGCAAACTTTATTGAATATTAACATAAGTTGCAAATATTCTTCATGTAAAATATATATTATATAGATAAAATATATCTTACTAATGCAAAGTGTGTAGTGCATAAAGAAATAGTAAGCTTTCAATTCTATTTGGAGGTATTTGCTAATATTATAATTAGCAATTAATTAATAATATTATAATTACACCTACTACATATTGGGATAGGATCTTGGAGGTGGGAATACCCCTTTAAGACCAGCTATTTTCACATCGGCTTTGATGAGGGGTCATGCTGGACTCAGATGCTCCTGTTTCATTAAGTGGTGCATGCCTCTTAATGAATCAGGAGAGTCTGATGAGTGGCGTGCGCCTTGCCCCGATTCTTACTCCTTTTGGCGACAGGAGTAAGAGACGCCACTGCTCCTCATGAATTTGCTATGCCCTCATCCTGCCCCAGTTACACCCACTTTGTTGGAGCTAGGTGAAAATGGACTGAGAACGGCATAAGTCTCAAAATGTTAGCGCAGTCACGCATTGTGCCACCATTTTGCAACTTTTCAAAGCCTTTTACACCAGAATTCTGGCATAAAAGTTTTAATGAACTGTGCCCTTAAAAAAGCAAAAAAAGAGCACTGGCACTGTGAGCTAAACATGTTTTTGATGGATAAGTTCCTTATACTATATTATACATAGACATTGGATCTGCTATTCGACTTGATGCACGGTGATGCTGAGCAATAGAGGTAGAACAGTAAAATTTATACATTTAGGCTGTGTGCACACGTAGCAGATTTTTCGCGGTTTTTCGCTATAAAACCGTGAAAAAAACGCTCACATTAAGCATCCTATTTAATAGAATGCAATCCGCATTTTTTGTGCACATGCTGCATTTTTTTCCTGAGCGGATTCGCATTCCAGAAAAAAACGCAGCATGTTCCTTAAATTTGCAGAATCGCGGGGATTCCGCACACCTAGCAATGCATTAATCTGCTTACTTCCCGCATGCGGCTATGCCCACCATGCGGGAAATAAGCAGATCATGTGCGATTGGTACCCAGGGTGGAGGAGAGGAGACTCTACTCCACGGACTGGGCACCATATACCGTAATTGTTAAAAAAAAAGAATTAAAATAAAAAAATTGTGATATACTCACCCTCTGATGGCCCCGGAGTCTTCCTGCCCCTCAGCGCTGCACGCGGCCGCTTCCGTTCCTGTAGATGGTGTGTGAAGGACCTGCGATGATGTCGTGATCACATGACCGCGATGGCGTCGCGGTCACGTGACTGGGACGTCATCGAAGGTCCTGCACATACACCATCTATAGGAACGGAAGCCGGTGAGGAGATCGTCTGTTTGCGGTAGGTGAGTATAACCATTTTTTTTTTTTTCATTTTTAACATTCTATCTTTTACTATTGATGCGGCATAGGCTGCATCAATAGTAAAAAGTTGGTCACACTTGTCAAACACTCTTTGACAAGTGTGAACAACCTGTCAATCAGTTTTCCAAGCGATGCTACAGATCGCTTGGAAAACACTAGCATTCTGCAAGCTAATTATGCTTGCAAAACGCTAGTTTTCTGCAGGAATATGCATGACAATTCCGCATGCGATATACCCGCGGCAAAAGGCGCAGAATTGCCACGGAAATTTCCGCGGCATTTCTGCAACGTGTGCACTTAGCCTCAGGCAAAGATGAAGTAGTGGCACTCCTCATTGATTTTTATTTAAATAAAGTTTTATCTGCTGCAGATCCAGCAGTTCTCTGAGTGCTGAGCTCTGTATAACCCCGCCCACACCATTGATTGACAGTTCTGGTTTCATAGAGGCAGTGGAAGACTGAGATAGATGGAACTCAAGCAGGTTGAAACATGCACTTAGAGAAGTTTTCCCACAAAAAAAAAATCATTTTAATGAATAGATTTTGGAATAATAATAATTGTACAGATAGTATGTGTGACAGCTCAGCAGTGAAGACTAGTTACCATCCATTTAATCACAGCCATATATGTTCAGGTCACTGACATATTTCTGAAATGGGTTCAATGTAGCTTCAGTAAACCTCAGAGAATCATATACATACTCTCAGGGCAGGACATATTTGAGTCTTTGCAGTACTTTCAATTCACACGGAATCAAATTTTTTTTTTAAATTTGGTGAAGCTGACTTATTTAAATTTCAAGAGGTTTGCTCCCCTCTAGTATTGCATTTTCACCCTACAAATCCATAGTGGAAAATCCGCTGCTTAATTTCCCAATTGGAACATGCCCTAATACTATGAAACTGTGTTGACTGATATAGCAGCAAATGCCTGTTGGTAAAAGTAGAACAACATATTATACCTTGATTATTGATTGTTTATATAGAATTTCAGGGCCCAAAATAACTCCCATCCTATAGAATGACAAGCACCAACTTATTAAAGCAGACTGGCAAGAGCACCGGCATAATGTGCCCTACGTACAACATTGCCAGTGTTTGACAAGGATTTAGAATATTCTTTATGAAGATGTTTTATTGATCCATGAAGCGGTTCTATAACTGGGGAACTGTTCAGTGTGAAAAGGAATGCAGTGTGTTTGCTCAGAACAGAACACTAATTGTGTAATTAAAATACATTTTCTTGTAATGGTCTGCAGAGCTTTCCAAGCATAACCCAATATATGTTGTACCAGATGTGTGAGCCCCTTTTATTGAATGTAATACTCCAAGGAGATATGTCCTACATTATACATCCATCATACTTGTCTGCCTAAAGCGCTTGTCCCACCATAGATATCATGTTTATTTGATAGATCAGTAAAGAAAATGAATACCATTTACATGCTGCCAAAAATCTATTCAATTAAGAGTCATGATGTTTACCCATATAGTATGGTTTTGAAGGTATACAGCAATTGTGTGCTTCCACATAATGAAAACTGGTGGGCACTGAGGACCCAATTCACTAAAGGGGATTCCCATCTCCAAAATCCTATCCCAACATGAGTAGGTGTATTAATAATAATACCAATAATAATAATAATATTAGCAAATGCCTCCATTTAGAAATAGTATAGTTCTTCTATGTTGCTTACCCCATTGCGGTAGCTTAGGTATCTCCATGGTTACGATCATAATAACTGTCACTGTATGTAACCATGGATACCTAACCTACTGCTTTGCCCTGTCCTAGAACATTTCTAATGCGCATGCGCCAGCGCCCTTCTGACCTTTCCAAGCGCATGCGCAGTACAGTATTTTGCTCTTCCCTCTGCATGAAAGAGAAGTGCGACTGCACAAAGGTGACACTGTGTGGATGATGAAGGATGCGTCATCAACAAGTAGCACAGGAGGAGGATGGCATTGCAAGAAGAGAAGTGGCACCGGATCAAGAACAGCAACGCCCATAGGACCAGATCACCTCGTAGATTAATATTTTAAAAGGTCTTTTTTTTGCCTAGCAGGACGAATTGGAGTCATACGTACAGCATTATAGAATGCCATTACATGGGGCTGAAAGGAGGTGGCTATAGGTTATATCAGAAAAAAGGGCGACAAAATACCTGTTACATGTAGTGTCCAGTAGGCTGTGTGGTGCTCACCCTGATGTGCGTTTCGGTGTGTTCCTCATAAGGAGGTGGCCACAGAATCCAAAGGAAACGTTTAAATAGATGGTGCCCGCCAATGGCAGTGAACAAATGTATGTCAGCGCATGCGGGAAGAGAGTGGGCCGGAAGTCTGCTGACGTCCTGTGCCTCGCAGTGAAGACAACTTGGCCATGTGATGAGTCACATGGACGGTTTCCCAGGAACGGCCATCACATGGGAACCATGTGACCGCAGGTCCTGCACCGCATAGAGACACAGGCGATGGCAGAGGACTGGAGAGCTGAAGTGCACTATCTGTCCACTGACTTTGAGGGAGACCGGGATGGACTATCTGTGTAATTGGAAAGACAATGGTAATAAAGAATAAAAAAATGCCTGCCCGCTAACACCAAAGGTGGTGGAATGTGGGTAGGGAATGCAGGGGTAAATTAATATCACTGTTGTAGAAAAAAATGATATCAGAGGTGGTATGACTCTGTAGCTAAGTAGGGCTGTCAGAAACAGGTATATGGCTTAAATCCCAAATATAAGTATTTGGGAATAGGAAGAAAGGAGGGGGGAATGAAAATGATATATTAAAAGGTGCCTGATGTGCTAACAATAAAATTAAGAAATGAATATCCTAAGATAAAATGCCAGGTGTGAAAAGGAAGAAAGTAGTGTGTAAAATTAGTTAAAAAAATATAATAAAATAACAAATTAAATGATGTGTGGCCAAAAAGGAAGTTGTCTATGCCAAAGCAGATGTGGGAATAGTGATGTGTAAGGAGAAAGTGGATATATGGGAAAATAATGTGCCAATGTCTAAAACACCCAAATAATAAATATGAAGTGATAAGGGTCATGATAAGATCAAAAGGTAAGTGTGAATATATATACCAAGAGGCAGGAGAAGGGATTCGTGATTGTGTGTAGCAGTGACGAAAGATGGAAACCTACACTGATGGAATAAGGGGCCAATAATAGAGTGCAAATACAGTAAAGAAAGTTTGGACACACCTCATTTAAAGATTTTTCTGTATTTTCATAACTATGAAAATTGTACATTCACACTGAAGGCATCAAAACTATGAATTAACACATGTGGAATTATATACTTAACAAAAAAGTGTGAAAAAACTGAAAATATGTCTTTATATTCTATGTTCTTCAAAGTAGCCACCTTTTGCTTTGATGACTGCATTGAACAATCTTGGCATTCTCTTGATGAGCTTCAAGAGGTAGTAACCGGGAATGGTTTTGACTTCACAGGTGTGCCCCGTCAGGTTTAATAAGTGGGATTTCTTGCCTTATAAATGGGGTTGGGACCATCAGTTGTGTTGTGCAGAAGTCTGGTGGATACACAGCTGATAGTCCTACTGAATAGACTGTAAGAATTTGTATTATGGCAAGAAAAAAGCAGCTAAGTAAAGAAAAACGAGTGGCCATCATTACATTAAGAAATGAAGGTCAGTCAGTCTGAAAAATTGGGAAAACTTTGAAAGTTCCTCCAAGTGCAGTGGCAAAAACCATCAAGTGCTACAAAGAAACTGGCTCACATGAGGACCACCCCAGGAAAGGAAGACCAAGAGTCACCTCTGCTTCGGAGGATAAGTTTATCTGAGTCACCAGCCTCAGAAATCGCAGGTTAACAGCAGCTCAGATTAGAGACCAGGTCAATGCCACACAGAGTTCTAGCAGCAGACACATCTCTACAACAACTGTTAAGAGGAGACTTTGTGCAGCAGGCCTTCATGGTAAAATAGCTGCTAAGAAACCACTGCTAAGGACAGGCAACAAGCAGAAGAGACTTGTTTGGGCTAAAGAACACAAGGAATGGACATTAGACCAGTGGAAATCTGTGCTTTGGTCTGATGAGTCCAAATTTGAGATCTTTGGTTCCAACGACCGTGTCTTTGTGAGACGCAGAAAAGGTGAACAGATGGACTCTACATGCCTGGTTCCCGTGAAGCATGGAGGAGGAGGTTTGATGGTGTGGGGGTGCTTTGCTGGTGACACTGTTGGGGATTTATTCAAAATTGAAGGCATACTGAACCCGCATGGCTACAACAGCATCTTGCAGCGGCATGCTATTCCATCCGGTTTGCGTTTAATTGGACCATGATTTATTTTTCAACAGGACAATGACCCCAAACACACCTCCAGGCTGTGTAAGGGCTATTTGACCAAGAAGGAGAGTGATGGGGTGCTATGCCAGATGACCTGGCCTCCACAGTCACCAGACCTGAACCCAATCGAGATGGTTTGGGGTGAGCTGAACCGCAGAGTGAAGGCAAAAGGGCCAACAAGTACTAAGCATCTCTGGGAACTCCTTCAAAATTGTTGGACGACCATTCCCGGTGACTACCTCTTGAAGCTCATCAAGAGAATGCCAAGAGTGTGCAAAGCAGTCATCAAAGCAAAAGGTGGCTACTTTGAAGAACCTAGAATATAAGACATTATCAGTTGTTTCACACTTTTTTGTTAAGTATATAATTCCACATGTGTTAATTCATATTTTGATGCCTTCAGTGTCAATGTACAATTTTCAAATTTTCATAGTCATGAAAATACAGAAAAATCTTTAAATGAGAAGGTGCGTCCAAACTTTTGGTCTGTACTGTATATAAATGTGCAAGATAGGATATGCTGATATATATATATAGATATATATAGATATATATAGATATATATATATCTATATATATATATATCTCTATATATATATATATCTCTCTATATATATATATCTCTCTATCTATCTATCTATATATATATATATATATATATTAGATGATCCCAGTCACATGATCCACAGCTAAAAACCATGTGACTCGATGACATCAGTAGTCACATGACTCGCCAGTCACGTTTTTAATTTATATATTCAGTGATGAGTGATCCCGGTCACATGACCCACAATGACATCAGCAGGCACATGACTTGCAGCCATGTGACTCTGCCTAGGGACAAGTCCATATAATTAGGATCCTAATGGCCCATGCTATATAAACCTTGATGACATTCTTGCATTGGCCATTTTCCTTTTCATAATTTTTAGAATGTCAAAATTGACAGTATTTTTTTTCCATAATATACAAAGGAAATGTGTTATCTTAAACTTTAGCCCATTTATAGATAATTTCATCTTCAACTTGCTTAACTGTTCACGATAACAGTAATTGGGGCCAGGGGTGCCCAAACTTTTACATGCCATTGCATATATTACATTAAGAGTAATATGCACCTTTTATTAATTGCATCCAATAAACTTTCTTGCACTTCTACCCCTTGTAACATTACAGGCACACATAATATTTGTACCATAGCTGGAAAGGTCTAGGTTATATCCCAGCTCTGCAGGGTCTTGATTAGATGCATCTGCAGGGTTTGTCAAAGGGTATGTGCACACGATCAGTAAATGCTGTGGGTTGTACTCGGTGTACTTATGCAGCATCCAGATTTAACAGCATAGTGGATGATATTTCGAGAAATCTCATGTCCAATATGTGTCCACAGACGCCTACAGCTCACCTGCCGAGACTGACATGCGGTGCGCCTTTCCAGACCGCAGTATGTCAAATTCTCATGCAGGACCCAAGTGTCCGCAAGAGAAATGTTACCAATAGAATGTATTGGATGCGGTCAGGTACGAACTGGGGCTGAAATTCAGCCCTGGCATTTGAAATCACACAGGCCCATGCTGTTCCTGTCCCAAAGCACTAGATGGGATATATTACTAATATTACCCTGGATAAAGGAAAGCAAGATTTACTACAAGACCAATATTTCTATTGATACCCGTGGCCTGGTGGGGTAAGTGACGGAGTCAGCGACTTTGTGCTCTGTCAAAACTTTTATCAATATGGGTGTCTTGAAAACACCGATTCTGTTAATAACCTAGCAGACAAGGCAGCCCACAACCAGACTGGCCCTTCTGGCGTTTGCCAGAAGTGCCAGATGGCCAGTCCGGCCCTGGATGCGGTGAATCCACACGATTAAGTGAACACATGCGGATTCACCTGTGTTCAATAGAAGGCAGCGCTTTGGACGCATCTAAGATGCACTGTGTAAAAAGTGCTGTCATTTACAGATCATGGATACGTACCCTAAGAAGCAGGAAGTAGCTTTATGGAGTGGTAGTCTCCTGATGGAATGTCAGTCTGCTGGATGAAGCAGAGTAAAGTATGCTGCTGGTGAGTGACCAGCCAAAATGTGAACTGTAGTTGAAAGAGAGGTGCTGGGGTCTCACTTTGAATGGAGACTGCACTAAGTAGACTGTTTGCGAGAGCTGTAGAAAACCGTGTGGACGCTGGAGCCTATTCAATGTGAACTGTGCCCGGAGATTAACACTTCTATTTTGGTGCTGGGAAATATGTGGAAAGCAATAACTGCAATCCCGGCATATTGCAGCTGGAGAACAGTTGCGAGACATGCAGCCGTGGGGATTCAAACATACAGTTAGGGCCAGAAATATTTGGACAGTGACACAAGTTTTGTTATTTTAGCTGTTTACAAAAACATGTTCAGAAATACAATTATATATATAATATGGGCTGAAAGTGCACACTCCCAGCTGCAATATGATAGTTTCCACATCCAAATCGGAGAAAGGGTTTAGGAATCATAGCTCTGTAATGCATAGCGTCCTCTTTTTCAAGGGACCAAAAGTAATTGGACAATGGACTCTAAGGGCTGCAATTAACTCTGAAGGCGTCTCCCTCGTTAACCTGTAATCAATGAAGTAGTTAAAAGGTCAGGGGTGGATTCCAGGTGTGTGGTTTTGCATTTGGAAGCTGTTGCTGTGAGCAGACAACATGCGGTCAAAGGAACTCTCAATTGAGGTGAAGCAGAACATCCTGAGGCTGAAAAAAAAGAAAAAATCCATCAGAGAGATAGCAGACATGCTTGGAGTAGCAAAATCAACAGTTGGGTACATTCTGAGAAAAAAGGAATTGACTGGTGAGCTTGGGAACTCAAAAAGGCCTGGGCGTCCACGGATGACAACAGTGGTGGATGATCGCCGCATACTTAATTTGGTGAAGAAGAACCCGTTCACAACATCAACTGAAGTCCAGAACACTCTCAGTGAAGTAGGTGTATCTGTCTCTAAGTCAACAGTAAAGAGAAGACTCCATGACAGTAAATACAAAGGGTTCACATCTAGATGCAAACCATTCATCAATACCAAAAATAGACAGGCCAGAGTTAAATTTGCAGAAAAACACCTCAAGAAGCCAGCTCAGTTCTGGAAAAGTATTCTATGGACAGATGAGACAAAGATCAACCTGTACCAGAATGATGGGAAGAAAAAAGTTTGGAGAAGAAAGGGAACGGCACATGATCCAAGGCACACCACATCCTCTGTAAAACATGGTGGAGGCAACGTGATGGCATGGGCATGCATGGCTTTCAATGGCACTGGGTCACTTATTGTGTTTATTGATGACATAAGAGCAGACAAGAGTAGCCGGATGAATTCTGAAGTGTACCGGGATATACTTTCAGCCCAGATTCAGCCAAATGCTGCAAAGTTGATTGGACGGCGCTTCATAGTACAGATGGACAATGACCCCAAGCATACATCCAAAGCTACCCAGGAGTTCATGAGTGCCAAAAAGTGGAACATTCTGCAATGGCCAAGTCAATCTCCAGATCTAAACCCAATTGAGCATGCATTTCACTTGCTCAAATCCAGACTTAAGACGGAAAGACCCACAAACAAGCAAGACCTGAAGGCTGCGGCTGTAAAGGCCTGGCAAAGCATTAAGAAGGAGGAAACCCAGCGTTTGGTGATGTCCATGGTTTCCAGACTTAAGGCAGTGATTGCCTCCAAAGGATTTGCAACAAAATATTGAAAATAAAAATACTTTGGGTTATGTTTAGTTGTCCAATTACTTTTGACCTCCTAAAATGTGGAGTGTTTGTAAAGAAATGTGTACAATTCCTACATTTTCTATCAGATATTTTTGTTCAACCCTTCAAATTAAACGTTACAATCTGCACTTGAATTCTGTTGTAGAGGTTTCATTTCAAATCCAATGTGGTGGCATGCAGAGCCCAACTCGCGAAAATAGTGTCACTGTCCAAATATTTCTGGCCCTAACTGTATTTCTTGAGCACACCAAAGACACTTGGTTAGCACTCGAGCATGCTCGGATAACATCTTATCCGAGCATCTCTGCTCACCACTAATGACTACGTATTTAATATACTCTCTATAACAGGGGCCATAAGGCTTACTAGCCAAATTGTATAGGTTTAGAATTCCTACTATGCAATATATAAAAGTTCATCATAAGAAGAGGAATTTGGCTCTTTGATCTATCTACAGTTAGGTCCAGAAGTATTTGGACAGAGAACGAATCTTTGTGATTTGGGCTCTGCATGGCACGATTACAGAATGCTGTAGATAAGCCCTGAAAGGCAGTGGCCGCATCTTATAGCGGCCAAAACATGTGACAGGTTCCCTTTAAGTTTTGTCTTAAGCATGTGAAATGCATGCTCGATGGGCCTGAGATCTGGTGATTGACTGGGCCATTGCAGAAAATTCCATTTCTTTGTATTTAAAAACTCCTGGGTTGCTATCGCAGTTTGTTAATATTAATAATCTTTATTTTTGTTTTTAGTCATTGTCTATTTATACTGTGCAGGGCTTGCCCAATCAACTTTGCTGCATTTGGTTGATTCTGAATAGAAAGTATAATCCCGTACACTTCAGAATTAATCCGGTTGCCACGGTCTTTAGTCACATCATTAATAAACACTAGTGACCTAGAGCCATTGGAAGCCATGCATGCCCATGCCATCACACTGCTTCCACCATGCTTTACAGAGGATTCGGTGTGCTTTGGATCATGAGCAGTTTCAAAGCCTTCTCCGTACTTTCATCTTCCTAACTTTCAGGTTGATCTTAGTTTTAAGTGTGCAAAGAAAGCTTTTCCAGAACTGGGCTGGCTTCTTAAGATGTTTTTGGTAAAATATAATTTGGCCTTTCTAATTTTAAGGCCGATTAATTGTTTGCACCTTGTGGTGAATTCTCTGTATCTGCTCTCATGAAGTCTTCTCTTTATGGCAGTCTTTGATACTAAAAAAAAAACCCTACTCCTTGAAGAGTGTTCTTCACTTGGGTGCGTGTTGAGAAGGGGTTATTCTTCACCATGGAAAGGATTCTGCAGTCATCCAACAACATTGTCTTCTGTGGACGATGGACGACCAGACCTTTTTGAGTTTTCAGGCTCATCAGTGTGCTCTTTTTTTGCAGAATGTACGGACTGTAGATTTGACCACTCCTAACATTTCTGCTTTCTCTATGATGGAGTTCTTTCTTTTTCAGCCTAATGGTGGTCTGTTTATCTTCCAATGAGAGCTACTTTGACCACATTTTGTGGGTTCACAGCAACAGCTTCCAAGTACAAATGTCACACCTGGAATCAGCTCCAGATCTTTTACCAGATTAATAGTTGATGGGATTAACAAGAGAATAGCCCATTAAATAGCTTTTGAGATAACTGTCCAATTACTATTGGTCCCTTTAAAAGAGGCAGCTAAGTATTAAAGAGCTATAATTCCTAAATGTGAATAATGCCCTCAAATTAAAGCTGAGAGATATGTCTGAGTTTGGTCCCATTATTACACCATGCTTGACTATTCAAGTGAATGGGTCATCAAAAAAAATAGACGAACAAGCAGCCAATTAAGTGACATCACTGAAATCAGGGTCTTTGCCTCTACATCATGTTGCTCTCAGATGGGGTAGCAATAACCGGTTGATAAATTCCATTTAATAGTAAGGTGCTTTGGACTATGAATAGGGATGAGTGGACCCGTGGATGTTTGGGTTCATTCGAACTTTAGTCCAAAGTTTGGTTTGAGTACCAGACCTTGAACCCCATAGAAGTCAACAGGGACTCAAAATTTAGTACTAAACATGGTTATAGTAAAGGCTAGGTCTCTCTCTCCTGAATCTCCAAACACTAAAACGGACTTCCAGTAGAAGTCAGTGTTCGGAGTTCAGCACAGTTCAGGTTCGCTCACCTCTAATTAAGAACCTGTTGTGCCTATTATATTTGAATCCGCACACAGGATTGATTTATTGCCTTTGATGAAGCATTACGTATTTATTATCTCATACCCCATTTATGTCAATATTGTGCACTTTTGCCTTAATACACACAGACAGATTTATTAATACTCAGACACGTTTTGACAATACATAAAAACGTGATACATTTAAAATCAGTCATAAATTAGAGTTGTCTGCTAACCAATTTTAAAAATGTAATTGAAATCATGATAAATGTCTCTAAGAAACCCACACAGCAGAAAAAAAATGTAAAAAAATAATTTCCCCTTCACATTGTTAGGCTAGTTTTACATATCAGCTGTTTTTCTCACATTTGAAAATAGATCTGTATTTTTTTTTTTTTTGGTGAGCTGGAATAATTTCTGATTTGCCTGTCAGTTTTTACAATGTCTGTTGGATTGTTTTTTCCTGTATGAAGAAAAAAAATGTCTTAAAGGGAACCTGTCACCCCCAAAATCGAAGATGAGCTAAGTCCACCAGCATCAGGGGCATATCTACAGCATTCTGTAATGCTGAAGATAAGCCCCCGATGTATCCTGAAATATGAATAAAAGAGGTTAGATTATACTCACCCAGGGGCGGTCCCCGCTGCGGTCCGGGGCCTCCCATCTTCTTACGATAACGTCCTCTTCTTGCAGTCACGCTGCAGCTCCAGCGCAGGCGTACTTTGTCTGCCCTGTTGAGGGCAGAGCAAAGTACTGCAGTGCGCAGGCGTCGGGAAAGGTCAGAGAGGCCCGGCGCCTGCGCACTGCAGTACTTTGCTCTGGCAGACAAAGTACACCTGCACCGAAGCGTGAATACAAGAAGAGGACGTCATCGTAAGAAGATGGGAGGCCCCGGATCCGACCGCGACGCCCATCGTACTGGGACCGCCCCTGGGTAAGTATAATCTAACCTCTTTTTTTCAGATAAGCCCCTGATGCTGGTGGGCTTAGTTCACCTTTGATTTTGGGGGTGACAGGTTCCCTTTAACTTCTACTCATTTACAAAACATGGAGAGCACATGGATGACATTCGTGTACTATCCGCTTTTTTCAGGGGACCACTGACTTGCATTGGCAACAGGGATCAAAGTAGGACACATCTAAGTGGGGTGGGGGTTTAAGGAGAATTGTCAAAATATTATGGGGTCTGTCCTGTTTAGGCTAGGGTCACATTGCGTTAGTGCAACCCGTTTAGCGCTAGCGGGGTGCGCTAACGCAATGTTTTTAATGTGGCCGCATCCCGGGGTCGCGGTAACGTCCCCGCTCTCACAGATCCCCAATCTGCGAGAGCGGGGAACGGACCGTGGGCGCGCCTCGGACGCTGCTAGCAGCGTCCGCGGCGCGCCAGGAAACACCGACGCGTCGCTAGTGCATGCCGAACATGGCACGCGCTAGTGCTGCGTGTTCCCATTGCCGTGAATGGGCGCGCTAACGGACGCGTTGCACGGCGTTAATTTCGCCGTGCAACGCTGTCCGTTAGCGCTTTCCCATTAACGCAATGGGAACCAAGCCTAAAGGTACCGTCACACATAGCGACGCTGCAGCGATACCGACAACGATCCGGATCGCTGCAGCGTCGCTGTTTGGTCGCTGGAGAGCTGTCACACAGACAGCTCTCCAGCGACCAACGATCCCGAGGTCCCCGGTAACCAGGGTAAACATCGGGTAACTAAGCGCAGGGCCGCGCTTAGTAACCCGATGTTTACCATCCTAAAAAGTAAAAAAACAAACGCTACATACTTACCTTCTGCTGTCTGTCCTCGGCGCTCTGCTTCTCTGGTCTGGCTGTGAGCGCCGGGCAGCCAGAAAGCAGAGCGGTGACGTCACCGCTCTGCTTTCCGGCTGACCGACGCTCACAGCCAGAGCAGGAGGAGTGCAGAGCACAGCGCTGGAGGACAGACGGCTGTAGGTAAGTATGTAGTGTTTGTTTTTTTACTTTTAGGATGGTATCCATGGTAAACATCGGGTTACTAAGCGCGGCCCTGCGCTTAGTTACCCGATGTTTACCCTGGTTACCAGCAAAGACATCGCTGAATCGGTGTCACACACGCCGATTCAGCGATGTCTACGGGGAGTCCAGCGACGAAATAAAGTTCTGGACTTTCTTCCTCGACCAGCGATCTCCCAGCAGGGGCCTGATCGCTGCTGCCTGTCACACTGGACGATATCGCTAGCGAGGACGCTGCAACGTCACGGATCGCTAGCGATATCGTCTAGTGTGACAGTACCTTTATGGTATTGTGTCTGCTATGTCACCATGCAAATTAGTGAGACATTGCTTTCAATTTTGTTTAGCCTGAACACAAAACAACATAACAGAAGGTAAATGTATAAGTAAGGGCAATAGATCATTTTTTTCTTGCTGACATTTTTATATAAATGTATTAAATTAAATGTACAAAAACCTACACATAGGGAGTCATTCAGCTTTCGATCACTATGGTAGAGGAAGGAAATTAATTTGTGATGTTGTTGCATTCACACTGCTATGCTCTGTAAGTGTCCCTGGTTTTCTCGTAGCCCTGTAGGTCTTGGAATTTTCATAGAGCTGGATGGTCAGGAGGAGCACTGTTTTACATCCCTCCCCATACAGAGGAGTGTACCTGGACATTGAGTTCCAGCAGGAGACATACGTAATTGAATTATCAGAAATCAATAAAGCATTTGTAACTGCAATCTATGGGGTTCAGGGGGATTGTTCTTTAAAACAAAGTCTACGTTCAGTGACAGATCAGGATTAGATTTATAAAACACACGACCTGTAATGTCATCGTATTGTAGTCAATCAAATTACATCATGTTCTGTCTCAATGACCAGGGAATCTAGACTCCTAAGGGATCTGCCATGAGCAGACACAATTCTAATGGGGGAACTAGGAAAGAATTTTGAGTGGGGAAGAAGCAGTTATTTGAGATGGCTCCCAATCCTAGGAGAAGTTGGAGGCCCCCTGAATTAAGGAATTGAATGAAAAGTAGAACAAAGAGATGGAAACATGGACAGAAATGGGGTTTGTTAGATGGTAAAGGGAGTTTTTGTAGAATCAGACTTCATTGTGGTCCTCACTTTTTGACTCTCCATAAGCCAAACTTTCTGCTCAATTTGTTCAATTCTCTAGGAATAGAGCAACACTGTAGTGGAGACTAAATAGCGGCAAACGTTAAGGACTTTGATATGTCTTATTGCAACAATTTCGTATGGTTGGTTCCCTTTGCTTACTCTGACCGATGAGACCCGCTTCTCAACATATATAGCAATAGCTGCCAGTCTATGCAGAGACTAGCCAAATTGCCCAGATATATTTGCTAATTGTGCTGTGACAAATGTTTGCCAGAATAGTCTTGGCTAAGCAAATACTATAAAAAATAATTTTAAAAATCCTGTCAATGGGACATTATCCACGGTTTGTTAGGAAACCCATACAATAGGATCAGGAAAGATAAACGGGCAAATAAATGTCCTTTAACCAGTAACATTTTAAACTACATATACATTCACAACACTGCAGAATCACCAATAAATTATTATATCTCAAAGAAGAAATCAGAAGCATAACTCAACTGACAATAATGCCTCAGCTTTTCATCAGAAAACAATATTGTAAAATTAAAAGAATGCATTCTTTTTGGGATAGGTCTTGAATATCAGATTGATGGGAGTCTGACAACTGACACCACAGCTAATCAGGTACTACCAGCTCCAGCAGTGGATAGATGTAAAAAAAAAAAAACCAAAAGGATGAAGAACACCACAAACTCTGTATACAGTTGCTGAGTACTGCTGATCATCTCTTCGTTTGCACAAAACAAAAAAAAACACTTTAAAAAATTAAGCCGGCCTATTCCAAAATTCCTTCAATTCTCATTTTAGATAATAAAAAATGAAAATTGCTTATCGGTAATTTGATTTTCCTGAAATCACGACAGCATCTGAGAAAGTGAAATCCGCCCCTATCACTAGACAGGAAGCCAAGAGCACAAAATAAAAAGGCAACTCCCACTTCCTCTTTCAATGTGGTTTCCAAAAAGTCAAGTAGGAGACACCCAAGTTATAATCATTATTCTTATTATCATTCATACATTCACCCAAGCCCATTCTTCATAGTAAGAGAAGATTGATAACCACCACCAACCATAAGATACAGGGAGGGAATAAATAGGGATGCTGTCATGGGTTTCAGGAAAATCAAATTACCGGTAAGCAATCTTCATTTTTCCCCTCACCTAAGAGACGATGACCAAGGAATCCTCTGATAGATCTTACAGGGTTGCTTCCTCTCTAATACCTGAAGAAAGATCCCAAGAATATCCTAATTCAATGGATAGTGCTCCAGGAAGGAAGACTGTGAAAGTATTATAAATCATTCAATCAAGATCATGTCTATACACTTGGAGCTCCAACAAAAATGCATTTACAAGAGTAAAAAAAGGAATTATTTTACTTTGTACAACTTTTTTTCCTCAGAAAGGGTGTTTATTTATAGATGTCACTTATAGGTATGGTTCGTTAATTTCCTCGAATTTAATTAGATATTCTGTACTTTTTAAATCACCTAACCAACAACTGAAGTATATAGGAATTGATAACACTTAGCATGCTAATAGAAGCAGAAGTCAAGTCATTCAAAGAACCTGGTAACCTGAAAAAGGCCTTGACTAGGTCCCGTAGAATGTAAGTCCACAAGGACAGGGTCCTCTTCCCTCTGTACCAGTCTGTCATCATAAATTTGTGTACTGTAAATTATATCTATAACCCTGTATGTAACCCCTTTCTCATGTACAGCACCATGGAATTAATGGTGCTATATAAATAAATAATAATAGTGGCTGATGGGTCCAGCAATTGCACCTGCTTAAAATACTACATAACATCAAACCCAATATTGTTAACATTTTCCATTAAATTAAGGCCTTCCTAATTTAATATTGCTCAGAACTTGTGGAGTGAACAGGAAAGCAGGATTAAGGCAAGTACTTCTTAAAGCATATGTAAACTTTCAATAAACTGTGCATAAAGCAATAGTCCATTAGATGGCAGCATGGTGGCTCAGTGGTTAGCACTGCAGCCTTCCAGCGCTGGAGTCCTGGGTTCAAATCCCACCAAGGATAACATCTGCAGGGGGTTTGTATGTTCTCCTTGTGTTTGCGTGGGTTTCCTCCGGGTTCTCTGGTTTCCTCCCACACTCCAAAGACATACTGATAGGGAAACTAGATTGTGAGCCCCCATCGGGGACAGCGATGATAATGTGTGCAAACTGTAAAGCAGCTATATGTGCATATATTAAGCATATGTTAGCGCTATATAAAAATAAAGAATAGCTCCTGTTTGGAAAAATTAGCTGCTCTTATGACTTATACACACGATACATAAAATATAAGGGGAAAAACTTTTCTAACATCTCAAATTCGGAAATACAGTAACAGGATCGATGAGGACATATATATTTTTGTGTGTTTGTTCTGGAATATGATTCAGCACAAACATACTCCCTCCCTCCTCCCTCTTCATAGACTGTGAAGAAATATGATGCGAAGCATTTAGTGAGCTGTACCCTGCAACAAACCTGACACTGAAAGTTCACAGTAAAGCTAACAACATTTTACAAACTTTATACTTATCTTTCCTATTGATTCCTTATTCTTGCAAGAATTTCCCTTATTTTTTACAGGACAAAATTTTTAGAGCAAATTTACATCATTACAAAATGTCTAAGAAGCATCTTATGAAGTCAGTTGTATTTGAGCATTTCACGAGGTCTCAAGATAATAAAAAAAAACATTTTGTGTGTCAGTGTATAAGTGGCCTAGATGAAAACAAATGCTGTGATGCCAAAATCACTGAATACTCAGGCAGTGCTAAAAATGTTCCTTCAAGAGCTTCCAATCTAAAAAGACATTTACAACGCTGCCACCCAGAAGTTTACAAAGCTGTAACTGAAAAAGATCATAGCTGCACCAAGAATCCAAAGCCCAGCACTTCCCGCCATGCAAAGGAGGAAAGAGTGTCTAAAACATCAGTTACGAGATATTTTGTGTCAAAGTTACTGTATCAATGACAGATGTGTTTAAAAGACAGCTTATCGAGCTTGTTGTGAAGGACAGTGTACCATTATTATTATTTGCACGACCAGCTTTTATAGCTCTTAATGGAGAAATGGCCCGCAAACTTGGTGTTTCTCTGGAAAGATTAAGTATTAGAAAAATAGTGATTGAAGAAGCCCTTAACCAAAAGGAAGATCTTAAAAAGACTCTCAAGAGACGCTTTGTGTTTCTTAAAATGGATGCCTTCACACTTCACAGAGTGAACTATTTTGCCATCAACGCTCGATATGTTTGTGACAACAAAAACATTGTTACTAAGAAGCTGGCAGTAAAAGATACTTGTCATACCGGCCTCCTCTGACGCTGCGGCCGCTTCTCCTATCAGTCCCGCTCTCTCCATTTCTCCTCGCCGCTCTCAGTGTCGCGCCGGTTCCCCGCGTCCTCTTCCTGCTGCTCGGGGATTTTGGTGTGGGGTGCGTGCTCCTCTTCCCTCCCGTCCTGTACCTGCTCCACACATGCGCCTTAGGACGCGGGCGTGCACTTCCTCCTCCAGTTAACCATTTCGGACCCTCCCTGCTCCTGTCTCCTCCAATCAGGTACTTCTTTGGGCTATATCAGGCCTCGCCTCCATAATGGAGGTGCCTGATTGTTGTGTGCAGTTTGTACCTTCGTTTGGCCCTGTCTGGTTCAGATCCTTTTCTGCTCCGGTCTGGTCCGTTTTCTCAGGCTCATTCTCCTCCTGTCTTCCCTCCGTTTTCCCAGCCTGTCTCCCTTGGTTCGTCCCTTCCTCCCCTCTCCCTTTTACTTTCATTCCCAGGATTTCTCCTCCACTTCCGTCCTTCCCTTCTGTCCTTTCCAGAGCCGTCCCTCTTGGTGCCAGCTGTTGCGGTATTGTTCCCCTCGGGCCTGCTCCCCAACTATTCCTGTATAGGGGTTGTCATCTCGGGTTCGCTCGCCCTTGGGTGTATCAGTACCATGACCCAGAGGGTCCACTCTTTGTCTCAGTCTTCCGTCCTCACGGTCACTATAGGACTGCGCTCAGATTTCATCAGAGTGCAGTCAGATTGTCTCAGTCTTCCGTCCTCACGGTCACTATTGGACTGCGCTCAGATTTCATCAGAGTGTAGTCAGATTGTCACAGTACAATCAGGCCATGGACCCCGCTGGTGCCTCCGCAGCAACCCAGAAGGAGTTGTTCTTACGGGAGAATCAGACCCGTATTATGTCTGTTATGAAGTCTATGGACTCTCGTTTAACCGCCCTACACACTTCGGATCCTGGTAACGCCCCTCTGCTGGTGGGACTCCAACAGGAGCTCGCACAGCAGCGAGATACCCAGTCCCATATTCCTACTTACATGGCATCGGTCGACGACCGCCTTCACTCTCTTCAGTCTGCCGCCGCTGCTTCTGCCTCTCATCGAGATCCTGTACCCCGTCCTCCTCCTCGTTTGGGAAAGCCCCCCTCGATACAGCGGCGATCCCAAATTGTGTCGGGGTTTTTTGAACCAGTGCCGTCTACACTTCGAGCTCCTACCCCAGCAATATCCCTCTGATCGTGCTAAGGTGGCCTTTATTGTGTCCCATCTCGAGGGAGAAGCTCTGTCCTGGGTTAACCCCTTATGGGAGCGGGATGACCCGGTAGTTGACAGCATACAGATTTTTCTGGACACATTTCGTAAGGTCTTTGATGAGCCAGGTCGGGTGGCATCTACCACTGAATCCCTCTTTAATCTTCAACAGGGGAACCTTACTGTTGGACAATACGCCATCCGCTTCCGGACACTTTCTTCTGAGCTTGGGTGGAATAACGAGGCACTGGTAGGGGCTTTTTGGAGAGGGCTCTCGTCCAAGATTAAGTATGAGCTCGCAGGTCGGGACACCCCTACTATCCTGGAGGACCTTATATCCCTGGCCACATGTATTGATTTACGTTTCCAGGAGCGCTCTCGAGAATTAGTCAGGGAGAGGAGATCCTTTAGGACTAATTGGGTGCCTGGTTCCTCCTCGGTCAAGTCCTCTGCTTCTTCCGCTCCTGAACCTATGCAGGTGGATCGAGTTAGGTTGTCGGAGCAGCGTCGCAGGGAGAGGTTGGCACAGGGCTTGTGTCTTTATTGTGGAGGGGTAAATCATTTCCTGCGTTCCTGTCCAGAGAGGCCGGGAAACTCCTCCACCTAGGCCAGGTAAGAGAGGCCTTCCTAGGTGATTCAAATTCCTCTCTACCCCTATTTCAGCTTTGATTTCTGTAGGTCTTGAGCGTAGGTCTGTGGAGGCGTATGTGGACTCGGATGCCGCTGGTAATTTCATTCGGCAGGAGGAGGTGAACAAATTTCGGATACCTGTGGTTACTCTTGAGACTCCGCGTTTTATTTCTGCAGTGGATGGCAGACCCCTACCTGTTTCCATCAAGATGGTCACTCTCGAGTTGGACATGCAGATTGGAGCTCTACACCAGGAGAAGATAGCATTTTATGTTCTGCCTAATCTTTCTCACGCTCTGCTCTTGGGTCTACCCTGGCTTAGGTCGCACGAGCCAGTTCTTGATTGGCGCTCTGGAGAGATACTCCGCTGGGGTCATGCTTGTCATGAACGTTGTCTGCTGTCCGTCTCCCGTCCAGGTCTTCCCCAAGCACCCGTCAATCTTCCTAGTCTTCCCTCTGCCTATTTCTCGTTTGCCGATGTCTTTGATAAAAAGGAGGCGGAGTCTCTTCCTCCACACCGAGCCTACGACTGCCCTATCAAGTTAATTCCTGGATCTACCCTTCCCAAGGGAAGAACCTATCCGTTATCTCCGGCAGAGACCTTAGCCATGTCAGAATACATCCGAGAGAATTTAGCCAAGGGTTTCATCCGGAAGTCCTCTTCTCCAGCTGGATCCGGTTTTTCGTTCGGAAGATGGATCCCTTCGGCCATGTATAGACTACCGAGGTCTGAATGCCATCACAGTCAAGAATAGGTATCCCCTACCGCTGATTCCTGAACTCTTCGACCGACTGAGAGGAGCCCGAATTTTCTCCAAACTAGATTTACGCGGAGCCTATAATTTGATCCGAATTTGCGCTGGAGACGAGTGGAAGACTGCCTTTAACACCCGGGATGGCCACTATGAATACCTGGTCATGCCCTTTGGTCTCTGTAACGCTCCAGCGGTCTTCCAGGAATTTGTGAATGAGATCTTCCGTGATCTACTGTATTCTTGTGTGGTGGTGTATCTTGACGACATCCTTATTTTTTCACCCGAGTTGTCCTCTCACAGAAGAAGTGTTCGTCTGGTTCTACAGCGTCTTCGGGAGAATCGCCTCTACGCAAAAATCGAGAAGTGTTTGTTTGAACAGACTTCTTTGCCTTTCTTGGGGTATATTATTTCTGACATGGGGTTGAAGATGGATCCGGAGAAACAATCTGCTGTACTTAAGTGGCCTCGTCCTATTGGAGTGAAGGCCATCCAACGATTTTTGGGCTTCGCTAACTACTATAGACAATTCATTCCGCATTTCTCTTCTGTGACCAAGCCTCTCGCCGCTCTTACCCGGAAAGGAGCGGTTCACAATGTTTGGCCTCCGGAGGCAGAAGACGTCTTTCTCTCCCTAAAAAGGGCCTTCACATCTGCTCCTGTTCTTCATCGGCCTGTCGCCAGCAGGCTTTTCATCTTTGAAGTGGATGCCTCCTCTTCGGGTGCTGGGGCAACTCTCTCCCAAAGATCTCTCTCCGGTCATCTGGTTCCTTGTGGGTTCTTCTCGAAGTCATTTTCGCCCGCGGAATGCAATTATTCAATTGGAGATCGAGAATTACTAGCTATAAAGATGGCTCTACAGGAGTGGCGTTATCTCTTGGAAGGGGCCATTCATCCCGTTAAAATTTTCACAGACCACAAAAACTTGGCTTACATTCAATCCGCCCAAAGAGAATTCCAGACAGGCCAGATGGTCTTTGTTCTTTTCTCGTTTTGATTTTAAGCTTCATTTTCGACCCGGAGATAAGAATTCTAAAGCGGATGCACTTTCCCGATCCTTGCAATCTCCCGAGACAGAAGAAGGTCCTTCACATATTATTGATCCTGCCAAAATCATCATGGTGGCTCCCTCTAACCTCCTCTCTGTTCCCCCTGGCAGAACTTTTGTCCCGTGTGACAAGAGAACAGAGGTATTGCATTGGGGACATTCTTCCAAAGTTGCTGGACATGGCGGCACCAAGAAGACTCTCGCTCTTCTCTCCCGGTACTATTGGTGGCCGTCTCTCCGACAAGATACTTCGGATTTTGTGGCCTCCTGCACGACTTGTGCTAAAAACAAAGTACCTAGAGAGCTACCTTCTGGTCTCCTGCATCCGTTACCCGTTCCCGAGGCCCCTTGGCAACAAATAGCTATGGATTTCGTTACAGATTTGCCTCGTTCCTCTGGATGCACAACCATCCTGGTGGTGGTGGATCGGTTCTCCAAGATGGCCCATTTCGTTCCATTGCCTGGATTACCCTCGGCTCCAGAATTGGCAAGAATTTTCATCCATCAGATCTTCAGATTACATGGACTTCCTCAGCAAATTGTGTCGGATCGAGGGGTCCAATTTACCTCCAAGTTCTGGAGAGCACTTTGTAAGCTCTTGGGCATTTCGCTGGATTTCTCCTCCGCCTATCATCCTCAGACCAACGGGCAAGTGGAACGGATAAATCAAATCTTGACCTCCTACCTCCGCAATTTTACCAACGCTCATCATGATGACTGGGTAACTCTTCTTCCTTGGGCTGAGTTTTCCCATAATAATCATCCTAGTGGGGCAACTTCTAAATCTCCATTCTTTGTGGTTTCTGGTCTGAACCCGGGAATACCTCTTCCTATGTCTTCCCCTTCTGGAGTGCCTGCAGCAGACGCTTTTTCTTCTGAATTTTCCCAAATTTGGAGAGAGACCAAGGAGGCTCTCGTTCGGACTGCAGCCCAGATGAAGAGACACGCCGACAAAAGGAGGAGGGATCTTCCACCGTATCATCCTGGTGACAAGGTCTGGCTTTCGACTAAACACATTCGCTTGAAGATCCCTTCCTACAAGTTGGGTCCTCGATACATCGGTCCCTTCGAGATTTTGGGACGTATTAACAACGTGGCCTATAGATTGAGATTGCCGGCTTCTCTCCGAGTCCCTAACGTCTTCCATGTCTCGCTCTTGAAACCTCTCATTCTTAATCGATTCTCTCCTGCACCCATGGACTCCCCTCAGCCCTTTAGCATTGACAATGATTTTGAAGTAAAGGATATTCTGGCCATGAAGAGGGTTAGAGGAAGGGTCTTCTATCTTATTGATTGGAAGGGGTTTGGTCCTGAGGAGAGGTCGTGGGAGCCTCGGGAGAACGTTAATGCTCCACGGATTCTGGGAAGATTCACAGCCAGTCTCAGAGGGGGGAGTCTTAGGAGGGGGGGTGCACGCGGGCGTGCACTTCCTCCTCCAGTTAACCATTTCGAACCCTCCCTCCAATCAGGTACTTCTTTGGGCTATATCAGGCCTCGCCTCGATAATGGAGGTGCCTGATTGTTGTGTGCAGTTTGTACCTTCGTTTGGCCCTGTCTGGTTCAGATCCTTTTCTGCTCCGGTCTGGTCCGTTTTCTCAGGCTCATTCTCCTCCTGTCTTCCCTCCGTTTTCCCAGCCTGTCTCCCTTGGTTCGTCCCTTCCTCCCCTCTCCCTTTTACTTTCATTCCCAGGATTTCTCCTCCACTTCCGTCCTTCCCTTCTGACCTTTCCAGAGCCGTCCCTCTTGGTGCCAGCTGTTGCGGTATTGTTCTCCTCGGGCCTGCTCCCCAACTATCCCTGTATAGGGGTTGTCATCTCGGGTTCGCTCGCCCTTGGGTGTATCAGTACCGTGACCCAGAAGGTCCACTCTTTGTCTCAGTCTTCCGTCCTCACGGTCACTATAGGACTGCGCTCAGATTTCATCAGAGTGCAGTCAGATTGTCTCAGTCTTCCGTCCTCACGGTCACTATTGGACTGCGCTCAGATTTCATCAGAGTGCAGTCAGATTGTCACAATACTAAAGCTCATCACAGCAGCCAGTTTCTCCAGACCTTAGTGGAAAAAGTTCTGCAAGATTATGAACTCACAAAAGAACAGGTTCTTGCTATTGTAACTGATAATGCTTCAAACATAAGTACAATTAAATTGATGAATGAGAATAATGAAGGTGAACAGCAGCTAGAAGAACATTTCACATTCAGTATGTTGGAGATGGAAGGCCACAGGCCTGTTCCCATAACGAAGGAACAAACAGATATTACTACAGAAGAACAGCAAAATGATTCTTTACAATTAGATGATCTTGTTGAAGCAGCTTCACACCGCTTTCCTATTCATCACATGCGCTGTGTTGTGCACACACTGCAGCTGGCAATAAGAAAGTCTGCAAGAGGCACATGCTGGAACTCTGATTAGGAAAGTGAGGAAATTGGCTATTGCTGCCAGAACCCCTAAAATTTATTCCATCTTGAAGAGACGTGCTGGAAAAGGGGCAATTGTGGTTCAAGCCACTGGGTGGGGCAGCACCTATTTAATGAGTGAGCGATTGCTTGAGCTAAAACCCTTCCTTGTAGATATGGCCAACCCTCAGGTAACACTACAATGAAGGTCAATGGACACAGGTGGCTGAATTGAAGGAATTGCTTCATCACCCATTTACAGTGACTAAAAAGTTACAAGCTGAGGATTTAACTCCTGGCATTTTTATTAGGGAGTGGAAGAACTTGTTGCTTTGCCTGTCCCAAAGAGGAGGTTTAATCACAGATGGCATTGCTGCTTCACTGAAACGGAGAGAGACACTGCTATTAGAAAATAAGATTCTTCTGGAAGCTGTTTATGTGGACCAGAGTCATCGTTTATTGCTGATTAACAGCTTACTAAAGGAAAAGAAGCTCTGATTGAGGTAGCAGTTAGGATGACTGGGCTATAGGACGTCCGACGGCCAAGAGCAAGAGAACTCAGGTCTTGCCAGTGCTGCTGCTGCCGTTTCTTCATCCTCATCAGATGAGGAGTTTGATTTCGAAAAGTATTTGGACGACATGAAGTAGGCAAAACGTTGCTGCAGGGAAAAAGATTCCACTACCATAGCAAACAGATTGACCATATTTCAGCAACATTTTTCACTTGCTCTCAAAGTAGAAGAGTTCAATCGTTCATCAAAACTGACTGTGCACGAGGCAATTTCTTTATACCCTGAAATTGTTCGAGATGCTGCCCATGTGGTTATTGTTTTGCCACCAACCTAAGTTAGCGTAGAGGGTGTGCTCTAGCCTTAAAATAATTAGGTCAGATTTGAGCTCATCTATGAAGGAGGATCTGATGGAGGCGATACTATTTCTCAGAACAAATTCATAGACTGCACAAATGTTATTAACTACGTTTTTGTTGAAAACTGTTTTTTTTCCCCCACTTACTGCATATGCATATTGCATACTGCAGACTACATACAATTTTTATAATTTTAATCTTTCCTCATAACCAATAGTCACCATGTCCTTAACAGTTTTGTAGTTCTTTGTTCATTAGGCATCCCTTCTTTATAGTGAGACATATTACACATTGTTTGACTTCCATACTTAATTAGAAATCATTTGAACTTCTTTCAATATACCAAACACAACAAAAAAGTAAATATTGACTAGCCACATATTTATTTATTTTTTCATCAATGGTTTACAAAAGAACTTAAGCACATTGGCACAAGTTCAGCAGGCGATTGATACGGTATTACTGGTATATAGCATTGATGTTGCGGGACAAACCCTATAAATGTCTCTACTTATTTCATTCTGCCCTTGCAGTGCTTCTAGGCAACCTAGTGCTGGAAAAATGGCACAGTTCTACTTCAGTCAGGCTCCTGGCTCTATTAATTCCCTACATATCAATATAAATACCCACCAATTAATTGAACTAGACTGTTACAATGATGATTCAGTATTTTGATCTAACGTGTTCAGATATGAAGATTTGTTTCTATTGCTATATTTATGATCCATTATATGTACACATGGGATCTTAGCAGTACTGCAAAAACCTGTGTTGTAAATAGAGGCTGGCTAGACCGGGGTTGGGTTACATGGAAATGTTTTAAATAGCAAATGAAGAATCACTGCTCCTTTTTCACTCATGCAAGAATTAATTATATATATAATTCCCAAGGGCATGATTATTCTTAAATGAATATGAGCAAACATAAGAACTACTTTGCTAAATTATCAGTAATTAATCAATGCGAACAAATACACATGTATACAATTTTTAATTATATGATCACAAGAAACAAGCCTTTTATAAACGCGAGCGCACCCATATGCTGTACAAATACATGCTAACATGAATAGATAAAAGCAGATTTCCTTTTCATACCCCTTCCAGATCACTGTCAGAGACTGGAGTTTGCTTATGCCAGCTTTAGTTTAGACTAACCAAAACTTAGAATGGAACAGCAACTGGTTTCTTGACTTCCATTCATTTCTAAGCATTTTATTCTATCACCAGGTCATATTTATTACTACTGAATGTAGTTCCAATGGATCTATATTTTCTGGAAGAGCCTATAGATTAGATCTGAAATAGTATGAACACTTAAAGGAGTCAGAGAGTGTGAAAACTATCATCATCGGTGACACATGATAATGTCTCAAATCTTTTACATGGTAAATGAGTTGTTTTCAATAGTTTCCTAGTAAGACAATATAAATGGTGCCTCCAAAGAATTATTCTGCCTGAAATTACTTGCGAGAAAATTCATTTTTGAAAACCATTTTAAGATATAAATTTGTAAGTTCTGGCTAATTGCACATTTTGAGATGCATAACAAAACAAAAAACTTATTTACAGGATCTGCATTTATCGAAAATAAAAGATTTGGGAAACCTCTTTCCAGACAATGAACAGTAAAATTCTAACATCACCCAAAAAAGGTTAGTACACCCTGGTATGAGAAGCACCAAGAACCAATGTCACAGCATTTTACAACTAGACAGAACATAACTATGCAAATCCAATTACAGGCTCATAAAATTTGGTGAGCTCCAGCTACTTACTTGTAGCAAATTGCATCAATTTTAATAGGAATAAAGGCGCTGTACATAGACCTAGTCTTCACGTCAGAAGGATGGACACCCCAATGTACCCCAAAATAAGTAAATGGAATCCACTGGGTTCTTGCGGGATTTGTCATACCAAAGATCAGACTCAACTGTGTGGCTTTTATGACAAACTGAAGACCCAATGCACAGGTGAACATAGCTTAAGACATTAATGGATTTTGCACCAAATGTATCAGAACGGTTAATTTATTATGTATTTTAGGCACTTGTCACTACCCCTTGGCTGGCTTAGCTGACCCCAAGAACTCTTAATTACTTCTCTTGAATTAGACCATTTTCAATAATGTCAAAAAAGATGTATTGACAAAAAATAAATATATTGGCACATGCCACATAATCCATCTTTTGTAAAAAACCCATGTGTTTTTGGTTTTAGAATTGTTCTTTTGTTTCTACAAGACTGGGGAGTCCACCACTCCTCTGTGGGTCATTTGCATTGTAGCTGTTCCATTCTGCAAGTTCCACATGGATATTTTCTCTCTGAACCCTGCTCATACAGGTACTATACAGATGATCAGGTTTTTAAATACATCAGATAGGGATTATATACATTAGATATGACTGCTCTATTATGGGTATACCTTGGCGATTGGTGGGGCAGCTTAACATACTTTTTTTTGCAAAAAAACGTATTAACTAAATACCCTGTATTTTTGTATTTTTTCATCTTTTGACTTGCACTTGCTTATTTACTGTGACTTTTTTTACAACAGAGTATTTTTTTACCTCTCTGTGCGCTTTTGTGTCTTCATAATCCATCTTTTGGTATATGGAATATATGTCAGAACGCTTGCTTTTTAAATTTTTTAGCAGGTCTCAATTTATCCCTAGAGGATGTTGCGTTCAGCTAAATAAACGTGGATACATTCTTATGACCCTCCACACAGCAATAACACTGTGAAGTTTGTTGGAAGGACACCAAACATCTATCAACGATTCTGCTGCATCCAGATCATTAGATAGAAGCATATGCCCTGTATCGTTAGTTTAGAAACCAACAGGACAAGTCTCAGCTTATCTACTACCAAAACCAAAGATACATTCAAGCCAATTACAATCTAAAAATGGTAATGTCTCTTGAAAGTTGGTCAAATGTCAACACAAAAAAACAAGCTTCTACTGTATGGTCTTATAAAGCCTCATGTCTATAGGCACTGTATCTTTTAAACACTAAGGGCGCAATCATAAGTCTGATTTTCACATGAGTGCTATCTGTGTTTTTCACAGATAGCCTAAGGGGCAAGTCACATGTCCGATTTTTTCCTCGGAACGATTGCTCCTCGGAAAATATTGGAAACATGCCCGCTTTTGAGCCGAGGGTTGGATCAAAATCAGCAATTCAAGTCAATGGGTCTGTGAAAGAAATCAGATCGCATGTAGATGACATCCAACTGCAATCCAATTTTCATGGACTGTCAGAATGGACAAGGCGGGAAATATACAGTATATTTAAAAAAAATTTCTCCACATATGAGAATATCGGATGACTCGTAACACACACTGATCAGAATAATCAGTCCGATTTTCCAGTACATGAAAAATGTTGACGTTTGAAGGAAGCCTAACATTATGAAACATCTTCTCAAGCAACAACCTAAAAAAACTACCATTACAATCCATGGCTCATACTATAGAAAACAGGCAAGCAGAATCCATCTAGCAAATAGGAATCGCTCTGAAAATTATTTTGATGCAATTATTCCACTGCATGTTGAAGGGTTATAAAACACACCATATCATTTGCATTAGCTGTGGAATTTTGACAGATTCAATGAGCATTTAAGTTCCGAGATCTGCGCCTAAATTATGCCACAGTCATGGCCACGACCTTAGACTATACTACTTCTTACCGTAGTCATGCCAACCAACCACTAAACATAAGAGGTAAAAATCCTAAATACATTCTAATCAGCCATTAGTCATCATGATCCACAGACGTCATAGGATCCGAGAAAAATTCCAGTATGAAACATTCTGCTTATAGCCGGGATGGGGAATTCAGGTTATTATTCCCATAGGCTCTCTCATAGGTCCTTATTCCTGCAGGCTCGCTCATAGGTCCTTATTCCTGCAGGCTCACTCATAGGTCATCATTCCCATAGGCGCTCTCGTAGGTCATTATTCCCATAGGCTCGCTCATAAGTCATTATTCCCACAGACTCTCTCGTAGGTCATTATTCCCATAGGCTCGCTCATAGGTCATTATTCCCATAGGCTCGCTCATAGGTCATTATTCCCACAGGCTTTCTCATAGGTCATTATTCCCGCAGGCTCTCTCATTTCATTATTCCCATAGGCTCACTCATAGGTCATTATTCCCATAGGCTCACTCATAGGTCATTATTCCCATAGGCCCGCTCATAGGTCATTATTCCCATAGGCCCGCTCATAGGTCATTATTCCCGCAGGCTCTCTCATTTCATTATTCCCGCAGGCTCTCTCATTTCATTATTCCCATAGGCTCACTGATAGGTCATTATTCCCATAGGCTCATTCATAGGTCATTATTCCCATAGGCTCGCTCATAGCTCATTATTCCCGCAGGTTCGCTCATAAGTCATTGTTCCCATAGGCTCTCTCATAGCTCAATATTCCCGCAGACTCTCCCATAGCTCATTATTCCCGCAGGTTCGCTCATAGGTCATTATTCTCATAGGCTCTCTCATAGCTCAATATTCCCGAAGATTCTCCCATAGGTCATTATTCCCATAGGCTTGCTCATAGGTCATTATTCTCATAGGCTTGCTCATAGGTCATTATTCCCGCAAGTTCTCTCATAGGTCATTATTCTCATAGGCTCGCTCATAGGTCATTATTCTCATACGCTCTCTCATAGGTCATTATTCCTGCAGGCTCGCTCATTTACTTCCATTTGTGCTTTAATTTATGAACATGCTTAAACCATATAAGGGAAACTAGAACAAAGAAATCCAGAGGGTTTAGTGACTTACTGCCTGGCAACAACATGGAGCAATAAATACCTATGCAATGAAAGATATCGCATAGCGGACAGGGAAGATTATTAATCCCAGGCTGCAGAATGGAAATGTCACTTATATAACATCAATATTCTATGCACAGCAGACGAATGTGTTGGCGCTATGGAGAGGAAAGCATTAGGTCTCCAGATGGCTGGATCTTATACATCAGGAGGAAAAAAACACAAGATGCAATATTCTAGTGAGGACTCGCAGACGTGCCATGTATGGTAACTCTGGGCACCTAAGGGCATTAGCCTAATCCACAGAAACCCTAGCCACAATAGGGATGCCATGTATTACTGCCATTACTAGGGGGTGCCATGTATTACTGCCATTACTAGGGGGTGCCATGTATTACTGCCATTACTGGGGGTGCCATGTATTACTGCCATTACTGGGGATGCCATGTATTACTGCCATTACTAGGGGGTGCCATGTATTACTGCCATTACTAGGGGGTGCCATGTATTACTGCCATTACAGGGGGATGCCATGTATTACTGCCATTACAGGGGGATGCCATGTATTACTGCCATTACTTGGGGTGCCATGTATTACTGCCATTACTTGGGATGCCATGTATTACTGCCATTACTGGGGGTGCCATGTATTTCTGCCATTACTGGGGGATGCCATGTATTACTGCCATTACTGGGGATGCCATGCATTACTGCCATTACTGGGGGTGCCATGTATTTCTGCCATTACTGGGGGTGCCATGTATTACTGCCATTACTGGGGGATGCCATGTATTACTGCCATTACTGGGGGATGCCATGTATTACTGCCATTACTAAGGGTGCCATGTATTACTGCCATTACTAGGGGGTGCCATGTATTACTGCCATTACTAGGGGATGCCATGTATTACTGCCATTACAGGGGGATGCCATGTATTACTGCCATTACTTGGGGTGCCATGTATTACTGCCATTACTTGGGGTGCCATGTATTACTGCCATTACTGGGGGTGCCATGTATTTCTGCCATTACTGGGGGATGCCATGTATTACTGCCATTACTGGGGATGCCATGTATTACTGCCATTACTGGGGGTGCCATGTATTTCTGCCATTACTGGGGGTGCCATGTATTACTGCCATTACTGGGGGTGCCATGTATTACTGCCATTACTGGGGGATGCCATGTATTACTGCCATTACTGGGGGATGCCATGTATTACTGCCATTACTGGGGGATGCCATGTATTACTGCCATTACTGGGGGTGCCATGTATTACTGCCATTACTAAGGGTGCCATGTATTACTGCCATTACTGGGGGATGCCATGTATTACTGCCATTACTGGGGGATGCCATGTATTACTGCCATTACTAAGGGTGCCATGTATTACTGCCATTACTGGGGGATGCCATGTATTACTGCCATTACGAAGGGTGCCATGTATTACTGCCATTACAGGGGGTGCCATGTATTACTGCCATTACAGGGGGTGCCATGTATTACTGCCATTACAGGGGGTGCCATGTATTACTGCCATTGCAGGGGGTGCCATGTATTACTGCCATTACTGGGGGATGCCATGTATTACTGCCATTACTGGGGGATGCCATGTATTACTGCCATTACTGGGGGTGCCATGTATTACTGCCATTACTAAGGGTGCCATGTATTACTGCCATTACTGGGGGATGCCATGTATTACTGCCATTACTGGGGGATGCCATGTATTACTGCCATTACTAAGGGTGCCATGTATTACTGCCATTACTGGGGGATGCCATGTATTACTGCCATTACGAAGGGTGCCATGTATTACTGCCATTACAGGGGGTGCCATGTATTACTGCCATTACAGGGGGTGCCATGTATTACTGCCATTACAGGGGGTGCCATGTATTACTGCCATTACAGGGGGTGCCATGTATTACTGCCATTACAGGGGGTGCCATGTATTACTGCCATTACAGGGGGTGCCATGTATTACTGCCATTACTAAGGGTGCCATGTATTACTGCCATTACAGGGGGTGCCATGTATTACTGCCATTACAGGGGGTGCCATGTATTACTGCCATTACAGGGGGTGCCATGTATTACTGCCATTGTTGGGGGCTGGCACCATGGAGCTATGCAGTGATGCATGGTTGCAGCAGATTATGTGCTAGGTAAAGAGCCAGGGCACAGATGTCATGGCATCCTGGTGATGGCAGCAGGCAGGGGATGAGATGCCAGCCATGAGGCACCATGTTTCCATAGGATGTGAGGAGCAGACGTGCACAGGACAGGAGGGATGCACCTACCTCGGGGATGTATCCGCTCACACACAGGCCTACACCGTGCAGGTCTCTCAGTGCACACACGGCGAGAACACCCCCGGGAAATCCGTGCACCCCATCCCGAGGCACCGGCTAAGCCCAACCGGCCTCCAGCATTAGCCGCTCATTCCTGCCGGGGGACGTTCGCATTGCACGGTAATGATTCTGCCCGGGATACCGAACCCCGCCGCCGTGTTTTGGGAGAGGAAGCGCGGTTTATTCGGACACGGGGGACTGGTTTGACAGCTTCGGTATGAATAGGAAGCCTGGCCCACTGTGCTGACACGGAGGCTGCATCACATTCCCTCACTGAGGCTGGGGAGGGGTGCGCGGCGCCCAGAGCAGGCTGAGGTTACAGAGCCACCTGCTGGCCGATGGCGAGAACTGCAGAGAGCGCAACCTAATGGCAACACATGGAGATGGTTTGTTTGTTTCTTAACCTGTCTTTCCCGTTGTACGTGCAGTGCAATCTGTGGACAGGATGGCACAGAGGAGAAGCCGAGCAGTATGATGAGATTTAGGTTTGTGGCAAAAAATGCAATATAACTTGTTTTTTAGTCAGTAAAATCCCTGGTGTTTGCATGCATATGAGTCTGGTCAAGGCTGCCACTAGGAATTTGGGACCCCATACTGGAAAAATTTTCGGAGCCCCTTGAGACTACACCCTGGCTCCACCCCTCAAACTGTCCACAGTCCCACAGCTCTTTCTTGGGAAAACACCTCACCAATCACACATTAAAGGGAACCTGTCACCCCCAAAATCGAAGGTGAGCTAAGCCCACCAGCATCAGGGGCTTATCAACAGCATTCTGTAATGCTGTAACTAAGCCCCCCGATGTATCCTGAAAGATAAGAAAAAGAGGTTAGATTACACTCATCCAGGGGCGGTCCCGCAGCGGTCCGGTTCGATGGGCATCGCGGTCCGGATCCGGCGCCTCCCATCTTCTTACAATGACGTCCTCTTCTTGTCTTCACGTTGCGGCTCCGGCGCACTTTGTCTGCCCTGTTGAAGGCAGAGCAAAGTACTGCATTGCGCAGGCGCTGGGCCTCTCTGACCTTTCCCGGCGCCTGCGCACTGCAGTACTTTGCTCTGCCCTCAACAGGGCAGACAAAGTACACCTGCGCCAGAGCCGCAGCGTGAAGACAAGAAGAGGACGTCATCGTAAGAAGATGGGAGGCCCCGGACCGGACCGCGATGCCCATCGGACCGGACCGCGATGCCCATCGGGCCAGAACCGGACCGGGACCGCCCCTGAGTGAGTATAATCTAACCTCTTTTTCTCATCTTTCAGGATACATCGGGGGCTTATCTACAGCATTACAGAATGCTGTAGATAAGCCCCTGATGCTGGTTGGCTTAGCTCACCTTCGATTTTGGGGGTGACAGGTTCCCTTTAAGGCTATGTGCACACGTCTGATTTTATGCAGAAATTTCCTGAACAAAACTAGACTTTTTCCACAGGAAATCTGCATTCGTTTTTTCTCGCGGTTTTTGTGTGGTTTTTGTGCTAATTTTTCGCGTTTTTTTCTGGAACTTCAAAATGCAATAAATAGCGGGAAATCCACAAAAAAAATCCACAAAATTAATGAACATGCTGCTTTTTTCCCCCCGATTTTTATCGCTGAAAAAAACGCAACATGTGCACAAAAATTGCAGAATGCATTAAAAATGATGGCATGCTTAGTGTATGCATTTTGTAAGTGTTTTTGCGGCGGAAAACCGCCGAAAAAATGCAAAAAAAGCGAAACATCTGGAATGTGTGCACATAGCCTAACAGTTCCCATTACCAGATCAGACATATAGCCAACACCTCTTGTTTTGGCCAAAATATTTTTTAATCTGCCGCCATGACAAGGTAGACTCTTTTGGCCGTGCTCTACTCTACTCTAAACTATTAAACATTTGTTAAATATCCAATACAATGTAGGTATATTTTCATTTATTTTTCAATTTTTTAAATGACCAATAATATCACATACAAGGGACAAATACCACCGCACCATGACCAGACACCATATTAACACCACATAGAGACCTATAATACCACATACAAGGAACAAATACCGCCACACCATGTCCAGACCACATATTACTGTACCACCGCAGTGACTGAATAATGTCACATACAAGGGTCAAATACCACCGCACCATGTCCAGACCACATATTACCACTACACAGTGACTGAATAATAGCACACACAAGGGACAAATACCGCCACACCATGGCAGGACAACATATTACCACCACATAGTGACTGAATACTACAATACTGATCATTAATAAAAAAACACAAAATATCACCATAAGTGCCATTATACACAGGAGAGCTGTACTTAGTATGCAGTGTCTGTGTACAGGTAATACAGTGATCATCAGTGACATTATACACAGAAGCTCAGTATACAGTGTCAGTGTACAGGTAATACTTGATCACCAGTGACAATATACACAGGAGCTCTGTATATAGTGTCAGTCTAAAGGTAATACAGTGATCACTGGTGACATTGTACACAGGACCTCTGTATATAGTATACAGTGTATAGTGTCAGTGTACAGGTAGCACACTGACTCACCAGTGATGTCTCTAGGTGAAGTCCTTCATCTTCGCTTTTTATCTTCATCCAGCACAGACTGCCAGGCTCGGACTGGGTCATATGGTAATAGGGGAATCCCCCGGTGGGCCCCTGTGTAGATCTGGGCCCCCAACCCCACTGTATGGGCAGTATTTGGCATAATTCACTTGATTCACTCTGTACAGAAAAAAAGCAGCATCTCATAATTCATTAACTAAACGACCCAGATTATCATTATTATTATTATATGGAGATATAGGTAAATTTGTGAATGACGGCAGTGTAATATTTGTATTAGATTGTGACGCCCAGGAGACCGGGATACCCAGCACCGGACCAATGGAGTCTGTCTCTTGAGGGGGATGTCACGGGTGGCTTGACCCGGTGCTGTGGCCTCAGGCAATGCACAGTGTAAGGGGTATCATGAGGGGACAGGCACTTACTTGATCAGCAGCAGGTTCTCCCAGCGGTGACGATCCCGATCCTGGATAGATGGCTATTGTCCAAATGAAAGACTGAGGCACTGAAACGTTTAACCAGTTTACTTCTTAAAAACAAGCATGCTCACATGCCCCCGGTGAGAAGGGGTGTAGAGTCCCTCAATAAATTGATCTCTTAGCAGTTTATCCGCTCCGGTGTTAAAAATGGGTTCAGCCAGTGTAAGTGATTTAAGGGCTTCCTGCAGGTTTAAGGCAAAGTCTCTCACGCCCTCATTAGCTTTTTGTTTGCAATTAAAGAATCGTATTTTAGCTTTGCTGCTGGCCGTGGTTTCAAATGTAGCTTTTAATCCAGCAAATATGCGTTCAACAGTGCCTTTTAGATCAGCTGCCCATGCTGTGACTTCTCGCTTAGCATGGCCACTTAACTGCATCATCAGGAGACTAACA